>NW_027446193.1:0-75225 GCF_038048845.1 Mixophyes fleayi | reverse complement strand
TCATAAATCATAAATGATGAATCATGAATTGAATCATGAAATAAATCATAAATCATGAATTGAATCATGAATCATGAAGTGAATCATAAATTGAATCATGAATCATGAATTATGAATTGAATCATGAATCATGAATCATGAATTGAATCATGAATCATGAATCATGTAATGAATCATGAATTGAAGCATGAATTGAATCATGAATCATGAATTGAATCATGAATCATGAATTGAATCATGAATCATGAATTGAATCATAAATCATGAATTAAATCATGAATTGAATCATGAATTGAATCATGAATCATGAATCATGAAATGAATCATGAAATGAATCATGAATCATGAATTGAATGATGAATTGAATCATGAATCATGAATTGAATCATGAATTGAATCATGAATCATGAATTGAATCATGAATCATGAATTTAATCATGAATCATGAAATGAATCATGAATCATGAAATGAATCATGAATCATAAATTGAATCATGAATTGAATCATGAATTGACTCATGAATCATGAAAAGAATTATGAATTGAATCATGAAATGAATCATGAATCATGAATTGAATCATGAAATGAATGATGAATGATGAATTGAATGATGAATTGAATCATGAATCATGAATGATGAATCATGAATTGAATCATGAAATAAATCATGAATCATGAATCGAATCATGAATCATGAATTGAATCATGAATCATGAATCATGAATTGAATCATAAATCATGAATCATGAAATGAATCATGAATTGTATCATAAATTGAATCATGAATCATGAAATGAATCATGAATCATGAATTGAATCATGAATTGAATCATGAATCATGAATTGAATTATGAATCATAAATTGAATCATGAATCATGAATTAAATCATTAATTGAATCATAATCTGAATCATGAATCATGAATTGAATCATTAATTAAAAATTGAATCATGATTCATAAATTGAATCATGAATTGAATCATGAATCATGAATTGAATCATGAATTAAATCATGAATTTAATCATGAATCATGAATTGAATCATGAATCATGAATCATGAATCATGAATTGAATCATGAATCATGAAATGAATCATGAATCATGAATTGAATCATGAAATGAATCATGAATCATGAATTGAATGATGAATTGAATCATGAATCATGAATGATGAATCATGAATTGAATCATGAAATAAATCATGAATCATGAATCGAATCATGAATCATGAATTGAATCATGAATCATGAATCATGAATTGAATCATGAATCATGAATCATGAAATGAATCATGACTTGTATCATAAATTGAATCATGAATCATGAAATGAATCATGAATCATGAATTGAATCATGAATTGAATCATGAATCATGAATCATGAAATAAATCATGAATCATGAAATAAATCATAAATTGAATCATGAATTAAATCATGAATCATGAATCATGAAATGAATCACGAATGAATCATGAATCAGGAATTGAATCATGAATCATGAATTGAATCATGAAATAAATTATGAATGATTAATTGAATGATGAATTGAATCATGAATCATAAATGATGAATCATGAATTGAATCATGAAATAAATCATAAATCATGAATTGAATTATGAATCATGAAGTGAATCATAAATCGAATCATGAATCATGAATCATGAATTTAATCATGAATCATGAATCATGAATTGAATCATGAATCATGAAATGAATCATGAATTGTATCATGAATTGAATCATGAATCATGTAATGAATCATGAATTGAATCATGAATCATGAAATGAATCATGAATCATGAATCATGAATTGAATCATGAAATGAATCATAAATCATGAATTGAATCATGAATTGAATCATGAATCATGTAATGAATCATGAAATGAATCATTTATTGAATCATGAATTGAATCATAAATCATGAAATGAATCATGAAATGAATCATGAATCATGAATTGAATCATGAAATGAAATATGAATCATGAATTGAATGATGAATTGAATCATGAATCATGAATTGAATCATGAAATGAAATATGAATCATGAATTGAATGATGAATTGAATCATGAATCATGAATGATGAATCATGAATTGAATCATGAAATGAAATATGAATCATGAATTGAATCATGAATTGAATCATGAATCATGAATGATGAATCATGAATTGAATCATGAAATAAATCATGAATCATGAATTGAATTATGAATCATGAAGTGAATCATAAATCGAATCATGAATCATGAATCATGAATTGAATCATGAATAATGAATTGAATCATTAATCATGAAATAAATAATGATTCATGAAATGAATCATGAATCATGAATTGAATCATGAAATGAATCATGAATCATGAATGAATGATGAATTGAATCATGAATCATGAATGATGAATCATGAATTGAATTATGAATTAAATCATGAATCATGAATAGAATCATGAATCATGAAGTGAATCATAAATTGAATCATGAATCATGAATCATGAATTGAATCATGAATCATGAATTG
This sequence comes from Mixophyes fleayi, assembly GCF_038048845.1. Lineage (NCBI taxonomy): Eukaryota > Metazoa > Chordata > Amphibia > Anura > Limnodynastidae > Mixophyes > Mixophyes fleayi. The sequence continues at coordinate 72,701 of NW_027446193.1, read as the reverse complement.
AATCATGAATCATGAATCATGAATTATGAAATAAATCATGAATTGAATGATGAATTGAATCATGAATCATGAATTGAATCATGAATCGAATCATGAATCTTGAATCATGAATCATTGAATGAATCATGAATCATGAATCGTGAATCATAAATTGAATCATGAATTGAATCATGAATCATGAAATGAATCATGATAGAATCATGAATCATGAATTGAATCATGAATCATGAATCATGAATGAATCATGAAATGAATCATAAATCATGAATTGAATGATGAATTGAATCATGAATCATGAATGATGAATCATGAATTGAATCATGAAATAAATCATGAATCATGAATCGAATCATGAATCATGAATTGAATCATGAATCATGAATCATGAATTGAATCATGAATCATGAATCATGAATTGAATCATGAATCATGAATCATGAAATGAATCATGAATTGTATCATAAATTGAATCATGAATCATGAAATGAATCATGAATCATGAATTGTATCATAAATTGAATCATGAATCATGAAATGAATCATGAATCATGAATTGAATCATGATTGAATCATGAATCATAAATTGAATCATGAATCATGAATTGATTCATGAATTGAATCATGAATCATGAATTAAATCATTAATTGAATCATAATCTGAATCATGAATCATGAATTGAATCATTAATTAAATCATGAATCATGAAATAAATCATGAATTGAATCATGAACTAAATCATGAATCATGAATCATGAAATTAATCATGAAATTAATCATGAATCAGGAATTGAATCATGAATCATGAATTGAATCATGAAATGTATCATGAATGATGAATTGAATGATGAATTGAATCATGAATCATAAATGATGAATCATGAATTGAATCATGAAATAAATCATAAATCATGAATTGAATCATGAATCATGAAGTGAATCATAAATCGAATCATGAATCATGAATCATGAATTGAATCATGAATCATGAATTGAATAATGAATCATGAAATGAATCATGAATTGTATCATGAATTCAATCATGAATCATGTAATGAATCATGAATTGAATCATGAATTGTATCATGAATCATGAATTGAATCATGAATCATGAATTAAATCATGAATCATGAATTGAATCATAAATCATGAATTAAATAATGAATTGAATCATGAATTGAATCATGAATCATGAATCATGAATCATGAATCATGAATGAATCATGAATCATGAATTGAATAATGAAATGAATCATAAATCATGAATTGAATCATGAATTGAATCATGAATCATGAATGATGAATCATGAATTGAATCATGAAATAAATCATGAATCATGAAATGAATCATGAATTGAATCATGAATTGAATCATAAATCATGAAATGAATCATGAATCATGAATGAATCATGAAATGAAATATGAATCTTGAATTGATTGATGAATTGAATCATGAATCATGAATGATGAATGATGAATCATGAATTGAATGATGAATTAAATCATGAATCATGAATGATGAATCATGAATTTAATTATGAAATAAATCATGAATCATGAATTGAATCATGAATCATGAAGTGAATCATAAATCGAATCATGAATCATGAATCATGATTGAATCATGAATCATGAATTGAATCATGAATTGAATCATGAATCATGAATTGAATTATGAATCATGAATCATGAATTATGAAATAAATCATGAATTGAATGATGAACTGAATCATGAATCATAATTTGAATCATGAATCATGAATCGAATCATGAATCTTGAATCATGAATTTAATCATAAATCATGAAATGAATCATGAATCATGAATCATAAATTGAATCATGAATCATGAATCATGAAATGAATCATGAATTGAATCATGAATCATGAATCATGAAATGAATCATGATAGAATCATGAATCATGAATTGAATCATGAATCATGAATTGAATCTTGAATTGAATTATGAATCATGAAATAAATCATGAATTGAATCATGAATTGAATCATGAATCATGAATTGAATCATGAATCATAAATCGAATCATGAACCTTGAATCATGAATTTAATCATAAATCATGAAATGAATCAGGAATCATGAATCATAAATTGAATCATGAATCATGAATCATGAATTTATTCATGAATCATGAATCATGAATGAATCATGAATCATGAATCATAAATTGAATCATGAATGAATCATGAATCATGAATCGAATCACGAATCATGAATTGAATCATGAATCATGAATTAAATCATGAATTGAATCATGAATTGAATCATGAATCATGAAATTATTCATGAAATGAATCATGAATTGAATCATGAATCATGAAATGAATCATGAAATGAATCATAAATCATGAATTGAATGATGAATTGAATCATGAATCATGAATGATGAATCATGAATTGAATCATGAAATAAATCATGAATCATGAATCGAATCATGAATCATGAATTGAATCATGAATCATGAATCATGAATTGAATCATGAATCATGAATCATGAATTGAATCATGAATCATGAATCATGAAATGAATCATGAATTGTATCTTAAATTGAATCATGAATCATGAAATGAATCATGAATCATGAATTGTATCATAAATTGAATCATGAATCATGAAATGAATCATGAATCATGAATTGAATCATGAATTGAATCATGAATAATAAATTGAATCATGAATCATGAATTGATTCATGAATTGAATCATGAATCATGAATTAAATCATTAATTGAATCATAATCTGAATCATGAATCATGAATTGAATCATTAATTAAATCATGAATCATGAAATAAATCATGAATTGAATCATGAACTAAATCATGAATCATGAATCATGAAATTAATCATGAAATGAATCATGAATCAGGAATTGAATCATGAATCATGAATTGAATCATGAAATGTATCATGAATGATGAATTGAATGATGAATTGAATCATGAATCATAAATGATGAATCATGAATTGAATCATGAAATAAATCATAAATCATGAATTGAATCATGAATCATGAAGTGAATCATAAATCGAATCATGAATCATGAATCATGAATTGAATCATGAATCATGAATTGAATAATGAATCATGAAATGAATCATGAATTGTATCATGAATTGAATCATGAATCATGTAATGAATCATGAATTGAATCATGAATCATGAATTGAATCATGAATCATGAATTGAATCATGAATCATGAATTGAATCATAAATCATGAATTAAATAATGAATTGAATCATGAATTGAATCATGAATCATGAATCATGAATCATGAATCATGAAATGAATCATGAATCATGAATTGAATAATGAAATGAATCATAAATCATGAATTGAATCATGAATTGAATCATGAATCATGAATGATGAATCATGAATTGAATCATGAATTGAATCATGAATCATGAAATGAATCATGAATTGAATCATGATTGAATCATAAATCATGAAATGAATCATGAATCATGAATTGAATCATGACATGAAATATGAATCTTGAATTGATTGATGAATTGAATCATGAATCATGAATGATGAATCATGAATTGAATTATGAAATAAATCATGAATCATGAAATGAATCATGAATTGATTGATGAATTGAATCATGAATCATGAATGATGAATCATGAATTGAATCATGAAATAAATCATGAATCATGAAATGAATCATGAATTGAATCATGAATTGAATCATAAATCATGAAATGAATCATGAATCATGAATTGAATCATGAAATGAAATATGAATCTTGAATTGATTGATGAATTGAATCATGAATCATGAATGATGAATCATGAATTTAATTATGAAATAAATCATGGAATCATGAATTGAATCATGAATCATGAAGTGAATCATAAATCGAATCATGAATCATGAATTGAATCATGAATCATGAATTGAATCATGAATTGAATCATGAATCATGAATTGAATCATGAATCATGAATCATGAATTATGAAATAAATCATGAATTGAATGATGAATTGAATCATGAATAATAATTTGAATCATGAATCATGAATCGAATCATGAATCTTGAATCATGAATTTAATCATAAATCATGAAATGAATCATGAATCATGAATCATAAATTGAATCATGAATCATGAATCATGAAATGAATCATGAATTGAATCATGAATCATGAATCATGAAATGAATCATGATAGAATCATGAATCATGAATTGAATCATGAATCATGAATTGAATCTTGAATTGAATTATGAATCATGAAATAAATCATGAATTGAATCATGAATTGAATCATGAATCATGAATTGAATCATGAATCATAAATCGAATCATGAACTTGAATCATGAATTTAATCATAAATCATGAAATGAATCAGGAATCATGAATCATAAATTGAATCATGAATCATGAATCATGAATTTATTCATGAATCATGAATCATGAATTTATTCATGAATCATGAAATGAATCATGAATCATGAATCATAAATTGAATCATGAATTGAATCATGAATCATGAATCGAATCACGAATCATGAATTGAATCATGAATCATGTAATGAATCATGAATTGAATCATGAATTGAATCATGAATCATGAATTGAATCATGAATCATGAATTGAATCATGAATCATGAATTGAATCATAAATCATGAATTAAATAATGAATTGAATCATGAATTGAATCATGAATCATGAATCATGAATCATGAATCATGAAATGAATCATGAATCATGAATTGAATAATGAAATGAATCATAATCATGAATTGAATCATGAATTGAATCATGAATCATGAATGATTAATCATGAATTGAATCATGAATTGAATCATGAATCATGAAATGAATCATGAATTGAATCATGAATTGAATCATAAATCATGAAATGAATCATGAATCATGAATTGAATCATGAAATGAAATATGAATCTTGAATTGATTGATGAATTGAATCATGAATCATGAATGATGAATCATGAATTGAATCATGAAATAAATCATGAATCATGAAATGAATCATGAATTGAATCATGAATTGAATCATAAATCATGAAATGAATCATGAATCATGAATTGAATCATGAAATGAAATATGAATCTTGAATTGATTGATGAATTGAATCATGAATCATGAATGATGAATGATGAATCATGAATTGAATGATGAATTAAATCATGAATTGAATCATGAATCATGAATGAATCATGAATCATGAATTGAATGATGAATTAAATCATGAATCATGAATGATGAATCATGAATTTAATTATGAAATAAATCATGAATCATGAATTGAATCATGAATCATGAAGTGAATCATAAATCGAATCATGAATCATGAATCATGAATTGAATCATGAATCATGAATTGAATAATGAATTGAATCATGAATCATGAATGAATCATGAATCATGATCATGAATTATGAAATAAATCATGAATTGAATGATGAATTGAATCATGAATAATAATTTGAATCATGAATCATGAATCGAATCATGAATCTTGAATCATGAATTTAATCATAAATCATGAAATGAATCATGAATCATGAATCATAAATTGAATCATGAATCATGAATCATGAATGAATCATGAATTGAATCATGAATCATGAATCATGAAATGAATCATGATAGAATCATGAATCATGAATTGAATCATGAATCATGAATTGAATCTTGAATTGAATTATGAATCATGAAATAAATCATGAATTGAATCATGAATTGAATCATGAATCATGAATTGAATCATGAATCATAAATCGAATCATGAACCTTGAATCATGAATTTAATCATAAATCATGAAATGAATCAGGAATCATGATCATAAATTGAATCATGAATCATGAATCATGAATTTATTCATGAATCATGAATCATGAATTTATTCATGAATCATGAAATGAATCATGAATCATGAATCATAAATTGAATCATGAATTGAATCATGAATCATGAATCGAATCACGAATCATGAATTGAATCATGAATCATGAATTAAATCATGAATTGAATCAAGAATTGAATCATGAATCATGAAATGAATCATGAAATGAATCATGAATTGAATCATGAATAATGAATCATGAAATGAATCATGAAATGAATCATAAATCATGAATTGAATGATGAATTGAATCATGAATCATGAATGATGAATCATGAATTGAATCATGAAATAAATCATGAATCATGAATCGAATCATGAATCATGAATTGAATCATGAATCATGAATCATGAATTGAATCATGAATCATGAATCATGAATTGAATCATGAATCATGAATCATGAAATGAATCATGAAATGAATCATGAATTGTATCATAAATTGAATCATGAATCATGAAATGAATCATGAATCATGAATTGTATCATAATTGAATCATGAATCATGAAATGAATCATGAATCATGAATTGAATCATGAATTGAATCATGAATCATAAATTGAATCATGAATCATGAATTGATTCATGAATTGAATCATGAATCATGAAATAAATCATGAATTGAATCATGAACTAAATCATGAATCATGAAATTAATCATGAAATGAATCATGAATCAGGAATTGAATCATGAATCATGAATTGAATCATGAAATGTATCATGAATGATGAATTGAATGATGAATTGAATCATGAATCATAAATGATGAATCATGAATTGAATCATGAAATAAATCATAAATCATGAATTGAATCATGAATCATGAAGTGAATCATAAATCGAATCATGAATCATGAATCATGAATTGAATCATGAATCATGAATTGAATAATGAATCATGAAATGAATCATGAATTGTATCATGAATTGAATCATGAATCATGTAATGAATCATGAATTGAATCATGAATTGAATCATGAATCATGAATTGAATCATGAATCATGAATTGAATCATGAATCATGAAATGAATCATGAATTGTATCATGAATTGAATCATGAATCATGTAATGAATCATGAATTGAATCATGAATTGAATCATGAATCATGAATTGAATCATGAATCATGAATTGAATCATGAATCATGAATTGAATCATAAATCATGAATTAAATAATGAATTGAATCATGAATTGAATCATGAATCATGAATCATGAATCATGAATCATGAAATGAATCATGAATCATGAATTGAATAATGAAATGAATCATAAATCATGAATTGAATCATGAATTGAATCATGAATCATGAATGATGAATCATGAATTGAATCATGAATTGAATCATGAATCATGAAATGAATCATGAATTGAATCATGAATTGAATCATAAATCATGAAATGAATCATGAATCATGAATTGAATCATGAAATGAAATATGAATCTTGAATTGATTGATGAATTGAATCATGAATCATGAATGATGAATCATGAATTGAATGATGAATTAAATCATGAATTGAATCATGAATCATGAAATGAATCATGAATCATGAATTGAATGATGAATTAAATCATGAATCATGAATGATGAATCATGAATTTAATTATGAAATAAATCATGAATCATGAATTGAATCATGAATCATGAAGTGAATCATAAATCGAATCATGAATCATGAATCATGAATTGAATCATGAATCATGAATTGAATCATGAATTGAATCATGAATCATGAATTGAATCATGAATCATGAATCATGAATTATGAAATAAATCATGAATTGAATGATGAATTGAATCATGAATCATAATTTGAATCATGAATCATGAATCGAATCATGAATCTTGAATCATGAATTTAATCATAAATCATGAAATGAATCATGAATCATGAATCATAAATTGAATCATGAATCATGAATCATGAAATGAATCATGAATTGAATCATGAATCATGAATCATGAAATGAATCATGATAGAATCATGAATCATGAATTGAATCATGAATCATGAATTGAATCTTGAATTGAATTATGAATCATGAAATAAATCATGAATTGAATCATGAATTGAATCATGAATCATGAATTGAATCATGAATCATAAATCGAATCATGAACCTTGAATCATGAATTTAATCATAAATCATGAAATTAATCAGGAATCATGAATCATAAATTGAATCATGAATCATGAATCATGAATTTATTCATGAATCATGAATCATGAATTTATTCATGAATCATGAAATGAATCATGAATCATGAATCATAAATTGAATCATGAATTGAATCATGAATTGAATCATGAATCATGAATTGAATCATGAATCATGAATTTAATCATGAATCATGAAATGAATCATGAATCATAAATTGAATCATGAATTGAATCATGAATTTAATCATGAATCATGAATTGAATCATGAATCATGAATCAAGAATCATGAATTGAATCATAAATCATGAATTGAATCATGAATCAAGAATCATGAAATGAATCATGAAATGAATCATGAATTGAATCATGAATCATGAAATGAATCATGAATCATGAAATGAATAATGAATCATGAATTGAATCATGAAATGAATCATGAATGATGAATTGAATGATGAATTGAATCATGAATCATGAATGATGAATCATGAATTGAATCATGAATCATGAATCATGAATTGAATCATGAATCATGAATCATGAAATGAATCATGAATTGTATCATAAATTGAATCATGAATCATGAAATGAATCATGAATCATGAATTGAATCATGAATTGAATCATGAATCATGAATTGAATCATGAATCATGAATTGAATCATTAATTGAATCATAATCTGAATCATGAATCATGAATTGAATCATGAAATAAATCATGAATCATGAATTAAATCATGAATCATGAATCATGAATCAGGAATTGAATCATGAATCATGAATTGAATCATGAAATGAATCATGAATGATGAATTGAATGATGAATTGAATCATGAGTCATAAATGATGAATCATGAATTAAATCATGAAATAAATCATAAATCATGAATTGAATCATGAATCATGAAGTGAATCATAAATCGAATCATGAATCATGAATCATGAATTGAATCATGAATCATGAATCATGAATTATGAAATAAATCATGAATTGAAATATGAAATAAATCATGAATCATGAATTGAATCATGAATCATGAAGTGAATCATAAATCGAATCATGAATCATGAATGATGAATTGAATCATGAATGATGAATTGAATCATGAATCATGAATTATGAAATAAATCATGAATTGAATGATGAATTGAATCATGAATCATGAATTGAATCATGAATCATGAATCGAATCATGAATCTTTAATCATGAATCATGAATTTAATCATAAATCATGAAATGGATCATGAATCATGAATCATAAATTGAATCATGAATCATGAATCATGAAATGAATCATGAATTGAATCATGAATTATGAATCATGAAATGAATCATGATAGAATCATGAATCATGATAGAATCATGAATCATGAATTGAATCATGAATCATAAATTGAATCATGAATTGAATCATGAATCATGAAATAAATCATGAATTGAATCATGAATTGAATCATGAATCATGAATTGAATCATGAATCATAAATCGAATCATGAACCTTGAATCATGAATCATGAATTTAATCATAAATCATGAAATGAATCAGGAGTCATGAATCATAAATTGAATCATGAATCATGAATCATGAACCATGAATTGAATCATAAATCATGAATTGAATCATGAATCATGAAATGAATCATGAAATGAATCATGAATTGAATCATGAATCATAAAATAAATCATGAATCATGAAATGAATGATGAATCATGAATTGAATCATGAAATGAATTATGAATGATGAATTGAATGATGAATTGAATCATGAATCATGAATGATGAATCATGAATTGAATCATGAATCATGAATCATGAATCATGAATCATGAAATGAATCATGAATCATGAATTGAATCATGAATTGAATCATGAATCATGAATTGAATCATAAATCATGAATTGAATCATTAATTGAATCATAATCTGAATCATGAATCATGAATTGAATCATTAATTAAATCATGAATCATGAATCATGAATCATGAATTGAATCATGAAATAAATCATGAATCATGAAATAAATCATGAATTGAATCATGAATTAAATTATGAATCATGAATCATGAAATGAATCATGAATCAGGAATTGAATCATAAATCATGAATTGAATCATGAAATGAATCATGAATGATGAATTGAATGATGAATTGAATCATGAATCATAATGATGAATCATGAATTAAATCATGAAATAAATCATAAATCATGAATTGAATCATGAATCATGAAGTGAATCATAAATCGAATCATGAATCATGAATTGAATCATGAATCATGAATCATGAATCATTAAATGAATCATGAATTGTATCAGGAATTGAATCATGAATCATGTAATGAATCATGAATTGAATCATGAATTGAATCATAATTCATGAATTGAATCATGAATTGAATAATGAATCATGAATTGAATCATAAATCATGAATTAAATCATGAATTGAATCATGAATTGAATCATGAATCATGAATCATGAAATGAATCATGAAATGAATCATGAAATGAATCATGAATCATGAATCATGAATCATGAATCATGAATTGAATAATGAATCATGAATCATAAATCATGAATTTAATCATGAATTTAATCATGAATCATGAATGATGAATCATGAATTGAATCATGAAATAAATCATGAATCATGAAATGATTCATGAATTGAATCATGAATTGAATCATAAATAATGAAATGAATCATGAAATGAATCATGAATCATGAATTGAATCATGAAATGAAATATGAATCATGAATTGAATGATGAATTGAATCATGAATCATGAATGATGAATCATGAATTGAATCATTAAATATGAATCATGAATTGAATGATGAATTGAATCATGAATCATGAATGATGAATCATGAATTGAATCATGAAATAAATCATGAATCATGAATTGAATCATGAATCATGAAGTGAATCATAAATCGAATCATGAATGATGAATCATGAATTGAATCATGAATCATGAATTGAATCATTAATCATGAAATAAATCATGAATCATGAAATGAATCATGAATTAAATCATGAATTGAATCATGAATCATGAAATGAATCATGAATCATGAATTGAATCATGAAATGAATCATGAATCATGAATTGAATGATGAATTGAATCATGAATCATGAATGATGAATCATGAATTGAAATATGAAATAAATCATGAATCATGAATTGAATCATGAATCATGAAGTGAATCATAAATCGAATCATGAATCATGAATTGAATCATGAATCATGAATTGAATCATGAATCATGAATTGAATCATGAATCATGAATCATGAATTATGAAATAAATCATGAATTGAATGATGAATTGAATCATGAATCATAAATTGATTCATGAATCATGAATCATGAATTTAATCATAAATCATGAAATGAATCATGAATCATGAATCATAAATTGAATCATGAATCATAAATCATGAAATGAATCATGAATTGAATCATGATTCATGAATCATGAAATGAATCATGATAGAATCATGAATCACGATAGAATCATGAATCATGAATTGAATCATGAATCATGAATTGAATCATGAATCATGAAATTAATCATGAATTGAATCATGAATCACGAATTGAATCATGAATCATGAATTGAATCATGAATCATAAATCATGAAATGAATCATGAATTGAATCATGAATCATGAATCATGAAATGAATCATGATAGAATCATGAATCATGATAGAATCATAAATCATGAAATGAATCATGAATCATGAATCATAAATTGAATCATGAATCATGAATCATGAAATGAATCATGAATTGAATCATGAATCATGAAATGAATCATGATAGAATCATGAATCATGATAGAATCATGAATCATGAATTGAATCATGAATCATGAATTGAATCATGAATTGAATCATGAATCATGATATAAATCATGAATTGTATCAGGAATTGAATCATGAATCATGTAATGAATCATGAATTGAATCATAATTCATGAATTGAATCATGAATTGAATAATGAATCATGAATTGAATCATAAATCATGAATTAAATCATGAATTGAATCATGAATTGTATCAGGAATTGAATCATGAATCATGTAATGAATCATGAATTGAATCATGAATTGAATCATAATTCATGAATTGAATCATGAATTGAATAATGAATCATGAATTGAATCATAAATCATGAATTAAATCATGAATTGAATCATGAATTGAATCATGAATCATGAATCATGAAATGAATCATGAATTGAATCATGAATCATGAATCATGAATTGAATAATGAATCATGAATCATAAATCATGAATTGAATCGTGAATTGAATCATGAATCATGAATGATGAATCATGAATTGAATCATGAAATAAATCATGAATCATGAAATGAATCATGAACTGAATCATGAATTGAATCATAAATAATGAAATGAATCATTAAATGAATCATGAATCATGAAATGAATGATGAATCATGAATTGAATCATGAAATGAAATATGAATCATGAATTGAATGATGAATTGAATCATGAATCATGAATGATGAATTATGAATTGAATCATGAAATGAAATATGAATCATGAATTGAACGATGAATTGAATCATGAATCATGAATGATGAATCATGAATTGAATCATGAAATAAATCATGAATCATGAATTGAATCATGAATCATGAAGTGAATCATAAATCGAATCATGAATGATGAATCATGAATTGAATCATGAATCATGAATTGAATCATTAATCATGAAATAAATCATGAATCATGAATTGAATCATGAATCATGAAGTGAATCATAAATCGAATCATGAATGATGAATCATGAATTGAATCATGAATCATGAATTGAATCATTAATCATGAAATAAATAATGAATCATGAAATGAATCATGAATTAAATCATGAATTGAATCATGAATCATGAAATGAATCATGAATCATAATTTGAATCATGAAATGAATCATGAATCATGAATTGAATGATGAATTGAATCATGAATCATGAATGATGAATCATGAATTGAAATATGAAATAAATCATGAATCATGAATTGAATCATGAATCATGAAGTGAATCATAAATCGAATCATGAATCATGAATCATGAATTGAATCATGAATCATGAATTGAATCATGAATCATGAATTGAATCATGAATCATGAATTATGAAATAAATCATGAATTGAATGATGAATTGAATCATGAATCATGAATTGAATCATGAATCATGAATTTAATCATAAATCATGAAATGAATCATGAATCATGAATCATAAATTGAATCATGAATCATGAATCATGAAATGAATCATGATAGATTCATGAATCACGATAGAATCATGAATCATGAATTGAATCATGAATCATGAATTGAATCATGAATCATGAAATAAATCATGAATTGAATCATGAATTGAATCATGAATCACGAATTGAATCATGAATCATGAATTGAATCATGAATCATAAATCGAATCATGAACCTTGAATCATGAATCATGAATTTAATCATAAATCATGAAATGAATCAGGAATCATGAATCATAAATTGAATCATGAATCATGAATCATGAATTTATTCATGAATCATGAAATGATTAATGAATCATGAATCATAAATTGAATCATGAATTGAATCATGAATTGAATCATGAATCATGAATTGAATCATGAATCATGAATCATGAATCATAAATTGAATCATGAATTGAATCATGAATTGAATCATGAATTGAATCATGAATCATGAATCATGAATCATGAATCATGAATCATGAATTTAATCAAGAATCATGAAATGAATCATGAATCATGAATTGAATCATGAATCATAAATTGAATCATGAATTGAATCATGAATCATGAATTGAATCATGAATCATGAATTTAATCATGAATCATGAAATGAATCATGAATCATGAATTGAATCATAAATTGAATCATGAATTTAATCATGAATCATGAATTGAATCATGAATCATGAATCATGAATTGAATCATGAATCATGAATTGAATCATGAATCATGAATCGAATCATGAATCTTGAATCATGAATCATGAATCATGAATCGTGAATCATAAATTGAATCATGAATTGAATCATGAATCATGAAATGAATCATGATAGAATCATGAATCATGAATTGAATCATGAATCATGAATTGAATCATGAATTAAATCATGAATCATGAAATAAATCATGAAATGAATCATGAATTGATTCATGAATCACGAATTGAATCATGAATCATGAATTGAATCATGAATCATAAATCGAATCATGAACCTTGAGTCATGAATCATGAATTTAATCATAAATCATGAAATGAATCAGGAATCATGAATCATAAATTGAATCATGAATCATGAATCATGAATTTATTCATGAATCATGAATTGAATCATGAATCATGAATAATAAATTGAATCATGAATTGAATCATGAATTGAATCATGAATCATGAATTGAATCATGAATCATGAATCATAAATCATGAATTTAATCATGAATCATGAATTTAATCATGAATCATGAATTATGAATTGAATCATGAATCATAAATCATGAAATGAATCATGAATTGAATCATGAATTGAATCATGAATTGAATCATGAATCATGAATCATGAATTAAATCATGAATCATGAATCATGAAATGAATCATGAATTGAATCATGAATTGAATCATGAATCATGAATCATAAATTGAATCATAATTCATGAATCATAAAATGAATCATTAATCATGAATCGAATCATAAATCATGAATTGAATCATGAATCATGAAAAATGATATGAATCATGAAATGAATAATGAATCATGAATTGAATCATGAATCATGATCTGAATTATGAAATGAATCATGAATCGTGAATCATGAATTGAATCATGAATCATAAATTGACTCATGAATCATGAATTATGAAATAAATAATGAATTGAATCATGAATTGAATCATAAATCACGAATTGAATCATGAATTGAATCATGAATCATGAATCGAATCATGAATCTTGAATCATGAATCATGAATCATGAATTTAATCATAAATCATGTAATGAATCATGAATTATGAATTTAATCATAAATCATGAAATGAATCATGAATCATGAATCATAACATGAATCATGAATACCGAATTGAATCATGAATTGAATCATAAATCATGAATCGAATCATGAATCTTGAATTGAATCATGAATCATGAATTTAATCATAAATCATGAAATGAATCATGAATCATAAATCATAAATTGAATTATGAATCATGAATCATGAAAAGAATCATGAATTGAATCATGAATCATGAATTGAATCATGAATCATGAATTGAATCATGAATCATGAATTGAATCATGAATTGAATCATGAATCATGAAATAAATCATGAATTGAATCATGAATTGAATCATGAATCACAAATTGAATCATGAATCATGAATTGTATCATGAATCGAATCATGAATCTTGAATCATGAATCATGAATTTAATCATAAATCATGAATTGAATCATGAATCATGAATCATAAATTGAATCATGAATTGAATCATGAATCATGAATTGAATCATAAATCATGAATCATGAATTTAATCAAGAATCATGAAATGAATCAAGAATCATGAATTGAATCATGAATCATAAATTGAATCATAAATTGAATCATGAACTGAATAATAATTCATGAATTTAATCATGAATCATGAATCATGAATTTAATCATGAATCATGAAATAAATCATGATTCAAATCATGAATTGAATCATGAATTGAATCATGAATCATGAATTGAATCATGAATCATCAATCATCAATCATGAATTGAATCATAAATCATGAATTGAATCATGAATCATGAAATTAATCATGAATTGAATCATGAATTGAATCATGAATCATGAAATGAATCATGAATCATGAATTAAATCATGAATTGAATCATGAATTGAATCATGAATCATGAAATGAATCATGAAAGGAATCATGAATTGAATCATGAATCATGAATCATGAAATGAATCATGAATGATGAATTGAATGATGAATTGAATCATGAATTGAATCATGAATCATGAATGATGAATCATGAATTGAATCATGAAATAAATCATGAATCATGAATCGAATCATGAATCATGAATTGAATCATGAATCATGAATTGAATCATGAATCATGAAATGAATCATGAATTGTATCATAAATTGAATCGTGAATCATGAATCATGAATTTAATCATAAATCATGAAATGAATCAGGAATCATGAATCATAAATTGATTCATGAATCATGAATTTATTCATGAATCATGAAATGAATCATGAATCATGAATCATAAATTGAATCATGAATTGAATCATGAATTGAATCATGAATCATGAATTGAATCATGAATCATGAATCATGAATCATGAATCATGAATCATAAATTGAATCATGAATTGAATCATGAATTGAATCATGAATCATGAATTGAATCATGGATCATGAATCATGAATCATGAATTTAATCAAGAATCATGAAATGAATCATGAATCATGAATTGAATCATGAATCATAAATTGAATCATGAATTGAATAATGAATCATGAATTGAATCATGAATCATGAATTTAATCATGAATCATGAAATGAATCATGAATCATGAATTGAATCATGAATTGAATCATGAATTTAATCATGAATCATGAATTGAATCATGAATCATGAATCATGAATTGAATCATGAATCATGAATTGAATCATGAATCATGAATCATGAATTATGAAATAAATCATGAATTGAATGATGAATTGAATCATGAATCATGAAATGAATCATGAATCATGAATCGAATCATGAATCTTGAATCATGAATCATGAAATGAATCATGAATCATGAATCGTGATTCATAAATTGAATCATGAATTGAATCATGAATCATGAAATGAATCATGATAGAATCATGAATCATGAATTGAATCATGAATCATGAATTGAATCATGAATTGAATCATGAATTATGAAATAAATCATGAATTGAATCATGAATTGATTCATGAATCACGAATTGAATCATGAATCATGAATTGAATCATGAATCATAAATCGAATCATGAACCTTGAGTCATGAATCATGAATTTAATCATAAATCATGAAATGAATCAGGAATCATGAATCATAAATTGAATCATGAATCATGAATCATGAATTTATTCATGAATCATGAAATGAATCATGAATCATAAATTGAATCATGAATTGAATCATGAATTGAATCATGAATCATGATTTGAATCATGAATCATGAATCATGAATTTAATCATGAATCATGAATTATGAATTGAATCATGAATTGAATCATGAATTGAATCATGAATCATGAATTAAAACATGAATCATGAATCATGAATTGAATCATTAATTGAATCATGAATCATGAATCATAAATTGAATCATAATTCATGAATCATAAAATGAATCATTAATCATGAATCGAATCATAAATCATGAATTGAATCATGAATCATGAATAATGAAATGAATCATGAAATGAATAATGACTCATGAATTGAATCATGAATCATAAATTGACTCATGAATCATGAATTATGAAATAAATAATGAATTGAATCATGAATTGAATCATAAATCACGAATTGAATCATGAATTGAATCATGAATCATGAATCGAATCATGAATCTTGAATCATGAATCATGAATTTAATCATAAATCATGTAATGAATCATGAATCATGAATTTAATCATAAATCATGAAATGAATCATGAATCATGAATCATAACATGAATCATGAATACCGAATTGAATCATGAATTGAATCATAAATCATGAATCGAATCATGAATCTTGAATCATGAATCATGAATTTAATCATAAATCATGAAATGAATCATGATAGAATCATGAATCATGATAGAATCATGAATCATGATAGAATCATGAATCATGATAGAATCATGAATCATGAATTGAATCATGAATCATGAATTGAATCATGAATCATGAAATAAATCATGAATTAAATCATAAATTGAATCATGAATCACGAATTGAATCATAAATCATGAATTGAATCATGAATCATAAATCGAATCATGAACCTTGAATCATGGATCATGAATTTAATCATAAATCATGAAATGAATCAGGAATCATGAATCATAAATTGAATCATGAATCATGAATCATGAATTTATTCATGAATCATGAAATGAATCATGAATCATGAATCATGAATCATAAATTGAATCATGAATTGAATCATGAATCATGAATTGAATCATGAATCATGAATCATGAATCATGAATCATAAATTGAATCATGAATTGAATCATGAATTGAATCATGAATCATGAATTGAATCATGAATCATGAATCGAATCATGAATGTTGAATCATAATTCATGAAATGAATCATGAATCATGAATCGTGAATCATAAATTGAATCATGAATTGAATCATGAATCATGAAATGAATCATGATAGAATCATGAATCATGAATTGAATCATGAATCATGAATTGAATCATGAATTGAATCATGAATCATGAATTGATTCATGAATCACGAATTGAATCATGAATCATGAATTGAATCATGAATCATAAATCGAATCATGAACCTTGAGTCATGAATCATGAATTTAATCATAAATCATGAAATGAATCAGGAATCATGAATCATAAATTGAATCATGAATCATGAATCATGAATTTATTCATGAATCATGAAATGAATCATGAATCATGAATCATAAATTGAATCATGAATTGAATCATGAATTGAATCATGAATCATGAATCATGAATCATGAATTGAATCATGAATCATGAAATATGAATTGAATCATGAATCATGAATCATGAAATGAATCATGAATTGAATCATGAATTGAATCATGAATTGAATCATGAATCATGAATCATGAATTAAATCATGAATCATGAATCATGAAATGAATCATGAATTGAATCATGAATTGAATCATGAATCATGAATCATAAATTGAATCATAATTCATGAATCATAAAATGAATCATTAATCATGAATCGAATCATAAATCATGAATTGAATCATGAATAATGAAATGAATCATGAAATGAATAATGAATCATGAATTGAATCATGAATCATGTTCTGAAATATGAATTGAATCATGAATCGTGAATCATGAATTGAATCATGAATCATAAATTGACTCATGAATCATGAATTATGAAATAAATAATGAATTGAATCATGAATTGAATCATAAATCACGAATTGAATCATGAATTGAATCATGAATCATGAATCGAATCATGAATCTTGAATCATGAATCATGAATTTAATCATAAATCATGTAATGAATCATGAATCATGAATTTAATCATAAATCATGAAATGAATCATGAATCATGAATCATAACATGAATCATGAATACCGAATTGAATCATGAATTGAATCATAAATCATGAATCGAATCATGAATCTTGAATCATGAATCATGAATGTAATCATAAATCATGAAATGAATCATGAATCATAAATCATAAATTGAATTATGAATCATGAATCATGAAATGAATCATGAATTGAATCATGAATCATGAAATGAATCATGATTGAATCATGAATCATGAATTGAATCATGAATCATGAATTGAATCATGAAATGAATCATGATTGAATCATGAATCATGAATTGAATCATGAATCATGAATTGAATCATGAATCATGAATTGAATCATGAATTGAATCATGAATCATGAAATAAATCATGAATTGAATCATGAATCACAAATTGAATCATGAATCATGAATTGTATCATGAATCAAATCATGAATCTTGAATCATGAATCATGAATTTAATCATAAATCATGAATTGAATCATGAATCATAAATCATAAATTGAATCATGAATTGAATCATGAATCATGAATTGAATCATAAATCATGAATCATGAATTTAATCAAGAATCATGAAATGAATCATGAATCATGAATTGAATCATGAATCATAAATTGAATCATAAATTGAATCATGAACTGAATAATAATTCATGAATTTAATCATGAATCATGAATCATGAATTTAATCATGAATCATGAAATAAATCATGAATCATCAATCATCAATCATGAATTGAATCATCAATCATGAATTGAATCATAAATCATGAATTGAATCATGAATCATGACATTAATCATGAATCATGAATTGAATCATGAATCATGAATCGAATCACGAATCATGAATTGAATCATGAATCATGAATTAAATCATGAATTGAATCATGAATTGAATCATGAATCATGAATCATGAAATGAATCATGAAAGGAATCATGGATTGAATCATGAATCATGAATCATGAAATGAATCATGAATCATGAATTGAATCATGAAATGAATCATGAATGATGAATTGAATGATGAATTGAATCATGAATCATGAATGATGAATCATGAATTGAATCATGAAATAAATCATGAATCATGAATCGAATCATGAATCATGAATTGAATCATGAATCATGAATCATGAATTGAATCATGAATCATGAAATGAATCATGAATTGTATCATAAATTGAATCGTGAATCATGAATCATGAATTTAATCATAAATCATGAAATGAATCAGGAATCATGAATCATAAATTGAATCATGAATCATGAATCATGAATTTATTCATGAATCATGAAATGAATCATAAATCATGAATCATAAATTGAATCATAAATTGAATCATGAATTGAATCATGAATCATGAATTGAATCATGAATCATGAATCATGAATCATGAATTGAATCATGAATCATGAATCATGAATCATGAATCATGAATCATGAATCATGAATCATAAATTGAATCATGAATTGAATCATGAATTGAATAATGAATCATGAATTGAATCATGAATCATGAATCATGAATCATGAATTTAATCAAGAATCATGAAATGAATCATGAATCATGAATTGAATCGTGAATCATAAATTGAATCATGAATTGAATCATGAATCATGAAATGAATCATGATAGAATCATGAATCATGAATTGAATCATGAATCATGAATTGAATCATGAATCATGAATTGAATCATGAATTGAATCATGAATCATGAATTGATTCATGAATCACGAATTGAATCATGAATCATGAATCATTAATCGAATCATGAACCTTGAGTCATAAATCATGAATTTAATCATAAATCATGAAATGAATCAGGAATCATGAATCATAAATTGAATCATGAATCATGAATTTATTCATGAATCATGAAATGAATCATGAATCATGAATCATAAATTGAATCATGAATTGAATCATGAATTGAATCATGAATCATGAATTGAATCATGAATCATGAATCATGAATCATGAATCTAATCATGAATCATGAATTATGAATTGAATCATGAATCATGAAATGAATCATGAATTGAATCATGAATTGAATCATGAATCATGAATCAAGAATTAAATCATGAATCATGAATCATGAAATGAATCATGAATTGAATCATGAATTGAATCATGAATCATGAATCATAAATTGAATCATAATTCATGAATCATAAAATGAATCATTAATCATGAATCGAATCATAAATCATGAATTGAATCATGAATCATGAATAATGAAATGAATCATGAAATGAATAATGGATCATGAATTGAATCATGAATCATGATCTGAATTATGAATTGAATCATGAATCGTGAATCATGAATTGAATCATGAAATGAATCATGATTGAATTATGAATCATGAATTGAATCATGAATCATGAATTGAATCATGAATCATGAATTGAATCATGAATTGAATCATGAATCATGAAATAAATCATGAATTGAACCATGAATTGAATCATGAATCACAAATTGAATCATGAATCATGAATTGTATCATGAATCGAATCATGAATCTTGAATCATGAATCATGAATTTAATCATAAATCATGAATTGAATCATGAATCATGAATCATAAATTGAATCATGAATTGAATCATGAATCATGAATTGAATCATAAATCATGAATCATGAATTTAATCAAGAATCATGAAATGAATCATGAATCATGAATTGAATCATAAATCATAAATTGAATCATAAATTGAATCATGAACTGAATAATAATTCATGAATTTAATCATGAATCATGAATCATGAATTTAATCATGAATCATGAAATAAATCATGAATCAAATCATGAATTGAATCATGAATTGAATCATGAATCATGAATTGAATCATGAATCATGAATCATCAATCATGAATTGAATCATAAATCATGAATTGAATCATGAATCATGAATTTAATCATGAATCATGAATCATGAATTTAATCATGAATCATGAAATAAATCATGAATCAAATCATGAATTGAATCATGAATTGAATCATGAATCATGAATTGAATCATGAATCATGAATCATCAATCATGAATTGAATCATAAATCATGAATTGAATCATGAATCATGAAATTAATCATGAATCATGAATTGAATCATGAATCATGAATCGAATCACGAATCATGAATTGAATCATGAATCATGAATTAAATCATGAATTGAATCATGAATTGAATCATGAATCATGAATCATGAAATGAATCATGAAAGGAATCATGGATTGAATCATGAATCATGAAATAAATCATGAATCATGAATTGAATGATGAATTGAATCATGAATCATGAATGATGAATCATGAATTGAATCATGAAATAAATCATGAATCGAATCATGAATCATGAATTGAATCATGAATCATGAATCATGAATTGAATCATGAATCATGAAATGAATCATGAATTGTATCATAAATTGAATCGTGAATCATGAATCATGAATTTAATCATAAATCATGAAATGAATCAGGAATCATGAATCATAAATTGAATCATGAATCATGAATCATGAATTTATTCATGAATCATGAAATGAATCATAAATCATGAATCATAAATTGAATCATGAATTGAATCATGAATTAAATCATGAATCATGAATTGAATCATGAATCATGAATCATGAATCATGAATCATAAATTGAATCATGAATTGAATCATGAATTGAATCATGAATCATAAATTGAATCATGAATCATGAATCATGAATCATGAATTTAATCAAGAATCATGAAATGAATCATGAATCATGAATTGAATCGTGAATCATAAATTGAATCATGAATTGAATCATGAATCATGAAATGAATCATGATAGAATCATGAATCATGAATTGAATCATGAATCATGAATTGAATCTTGAATTGAATCATGAATCATGAATTGATTCATGAATCACGAATTGAATCATGAATCATGAATTGAATCATGAATCATAAATCGAATCATGAACCTTGAGTCATAAATCATGAATTTAATCATAAATCATGAAATGAATCAGGAATCATGAATCATAAATTGAATCATGAATCATGAATCATGAATTTATTCATGAATCATGAAATGAATCATGAATCATGAATCATAAAATGAATCATGAATTGAATCATGAATTGAATCATGAATCATGAATTGAATCATGAATCATGAATCATGAATCATGAATTTAATCATGAATCATGAATTATGATTGAATCATGAATCATGAATCATGAAATGAATCATGAATTGAATCATGAATTGAATCATGAATCATGAATCATGAATTAAATCATGAATCATGAATCATGAAATGAATCATGAATTGAATCATGAATTGAATCATGAATCATGAATCATAAATTGAATCATAATTCATGAATCATAAAATGAATCATTAATCATGAATCGAATCATAAATCATGAATTGAATCATGAATCATGAATAATGAAATGAATCATGAAATGAATAATGGATCATGAATTGAATCATGAATCATGATCTGAATTATGAATTGAATCATGAATCGTGAATCATGAATTAAATCATGAATCATAAATTGACTCATGAATCATGAATTATGAAATAAATAATGAATTGAATCATGAATTGAATCATAAATCACGAATTGAATCATGAATTGAATCATGAATCATGAATCGAATCATGAATCTTGAATCATGAATCATGAATTTATTCATAAATCATGTAATGAATCATGAATCATGAATTTAATCATAAATCATGAAATGAATCATGAATCATGAATCATAACATGAATCATGAATACCGAATTGAATCATGAATTGAATCATAAATCATGAATCGAATTATGAATCTTGAATCATGAATTTAATCATAAATCATGAAATGAATCATGATTGAATCATGAATCATGAATTGAATCATGAAATGAATCATGATTGAATCATGAATCATGAATTGAATCATGAATCATGAATTGAATCATTAATCATGAATTGAATCATGAATTGAATCATGAATCATGAAATAAATCATGAATTGAATCATGAATTGAATCATGAATCACAAATTGAATCATGAATCATGAATTGTATCATGAATCGAATCATGAATCTTGAATCATGAATCATGAATTTAATCATAAATCATGAATTGAATCATGAATTATGAATCATAAATTGAATCAAGAATTGAATCATGAATCATGAATTGAATCATAAATCATGAATCATGAATTTAATCAAGAATCATGAAATGAATCATGAATCATGAATTGAATCATGAATCATAAATTGAATCATAAATTGAATCATGAACTGAATAATAATTCATGAATTTAATCATGAATCATGAATCATGAATTTAATCATGAATCATGAAATAAATCATGAATCAAATCATGAATTGAATCATGAATTGAATCATGAATAATGAATTGAATCATGAATCATCAATCATCAATCATGAATTGAATCATAAATCATGAATTGAATCATGAATCATGACATTAATCATGAATCATGAATTGAATCATGAATCATGAATCGAATCACGAATCATGAATTGAATCATGAATCATGAATTAAATCATGAATTGAATCATGAATTGAATCATGAATCATGAAATGAATCATGAAAGGAATCATGGATTGAATCATGAATCATGAATCATGAAATGAATCATGAATCATGAATTGAATCATGAAATGAATCATGAATGATGAATTGAATGATGAATTGAATCATGAATGATGAATGATGAATCATGAATTGAATCATGAAATAAATCATGAATCATGAATCGAATCATGAATCATGAATTGAATCATGAATCATGAATCATGAATTGAATCATGAATCATGAAATGAATCATGAATTGTATCATAAATTGAATCGTGAATCATGAATCATGAATTTAATCATAAATCATGAAATGAATCAGGAATCATGAATCATAAATTGAATCATGAATCATGAATCATGAATTTATTCATGAATCATGAAATGAATCATAAATCATGAATCATAAATTGAATCATAAATTGAATCATGAATTGAATCATGAATCATGAATTGAATCATGAATCATGAATCATGAATCATGAATTGAATCATGAATCATGAATCATGAATCATGAATCATGAATCATGAATCATAAATTGAATCATGAATTGAATCATGAATTGAATCATGAATCATGAATTGAATCATGAATCATGAATCATGAATCATGAATCATGAATTTAATCAAGAATCATGAAATGAATCATGAATCATGAATTGAATCGTGAATCATAAATTGAATCATGAATTGAATCATGAATCATGAAATGAATCATGATAGAATCATGAATCATGAATTGAATCATGAATCATGAATTGAATCATGAATTGAATCATGAATCATGAATTGATTCATGAATCACGAATTGAATCATGAATCATGAATTGAATCATGAATCATAAATCGAATCATGAACCTTGAGTCATAAATCATGAATTTAATCATAAATCATGAAATGAATCAGGAATCATGAATCATAAATTGAATCATGAATCATGAATCATGAATTTATTCATGAATCATGAAATGAATCATGAATCATGAATCATAAATTGAATCATGAATTGAATCATGAATTGAATCATGAATCATGAATTGAATCATGAATCATGAATCATGAATCATGAATCTAATCGTGAATCATGAATTATGAATTGAATCATGAATCATGAATCATGAATCATGAATCATGAAATGAATCATGAATTGAATCATGAATTGAATCACGAATCATAATTCAAGAATTAAATCATGAATCATGAATCATGAAATGAATCATGAATTGAATCATGAATTGAATCATGAATCATGAATCATAAATTGAATCATAATTCATGAATCATAAAATGAATCATTAATCATGAATCGAATCATAAATCATGAATTGAATCATGAATCATGAATAATGAAATGAATCATGAAATGAATAATGGATCATGAATTGAATCATGAATCATGATCTGAATTATGAATTGAATCATGAATCGTGAATCATGAATTGAATCATGAAATGAATCATGATTGAATTATGAATCATGAATTGAATCATGAATTATGAATTGAATCATGAATCATGAATTGAATCATGAATTGAATCATGAATCATGAAATAAATCATGAATTGAATCATGAATTGAATCATGAATCACAAATTGAATCATGAATCATGAATTGTATCATGAATCGAATCATGAATCTTGAATCATGAATCATGAATTTAATCATAAATCATGAATTGAATCATGAATCATGAATCATAAATTGAATCATGAATTGAATCATGAATCATGAATTGAATCATAAATCATGAATCATGAATTTAATCAAGAATCATGAAATGAATCATGAATCATGAATTGAATCATAAATCATAAATTGAATCATAAATTGAATCATGAACTGAATAATAATTCATGAATTTAATCATGAATCATGAATTTAATCATGAATCATGAAATAAATCATATATCAAATCATGAATTGAATCATGAATTGAATCATGAATCATGAATTGAATCATGAATCATGAATCATCAATCATGAATTGAATCATAAATCATGAATTGAATCATGAATCATGAAATTAATCATGAATCATGAATTGAATCATGAATCATGAATCGAATCACGAATCATGAATTGAATCATGAATCATGAATTAAATCATGAATTGAATCATGAATTGAATCATGAATCATGAATCATGAAATGAATCATGAAAGGAATCATGGATTGAATCATGAATCATGAAATAAATCATGAATCATGAATTGAATCATGAAATGAATCATGAATGATGAATTGAATGATGAATTGAATCATGAATCATGAATGATGAATCATGAATTGAATCATGAAATAAATCATGAATCGAATCATGAATCATGAATTGAATCATGAATCATGAATCATGAATTGAATCATGAATCATGAATTGTATCATAAATTGAATCGTGAATCATGAATCATGAATTTAATCATAAATCATGAAATGAATCAGGTATCATGAATCATAAATTGAATCATGAATCATGAATCATGAATTTATTCATGAATCATGAAATGAATCATAAATCATGAATCATAAATTGAATCATGAATTGAATCATGAATTAAATCATGAATCATGAATTGAATCATGAATCATGAATCATGAATCATGAATCATAAATTGAATCATGAATTAAATCATGAATTAAATCATGAATCATGAATTGAATCATGAATCATGAATCATGAATCATAAATTGAATCATGAATTGAATCATGAATTGAATCATGAATCATAAATTGAATCATGAATCATGAATCATGAATTTAATCAAGAATCATGAAATGAATCATGAATCATGAATTGAATCGTGAATCATAAATTGAATCATGAATTGAATCATGAATCATGAAATGAATCATGATAGAATCATGAATCATGAATTGAATCATGAATCATGAATTGAATCATGAATTGAATCATGAATCATGAATTGATTCATGAATCACGAATTGAATCATGAATCATGAATTGAATCATGAATCATAAATCGAATCATGAACCTTGAGTCATAAATCATGAATTTAATCATAAATCATGAAATGAATCAGGAATCATGAATCATAAATTGAATCATGAATCATGAATCATGAATTTATTCATGAATCATGAAATGAATCATGAATCATGAATCATAAAATGAATCATGAATTGAATCATGAATTGAATCATGAATCATGAATTGTATCATGAATCATGAATCATGAATCATGAATTTAATCATGAATCATGAATTATGATTGAATCATGAATCATGAATCATGAAATGAATCATGAATTGAATCATGAATTGAATCATGAATTGAATCATGAATCATGAATCATGAATTAAATCATGAATCATGAATCATGAAATGAATCATGAATTGAATCATGAATTGAATCATGAATCATGAATCATAAATTGAATCATAATTCATGAATCATAAAATGAATCATTAATCATGAATCGAATCATAAATCATGAATTGAATCATGAATCATGAATAATGAAATGAATCATGAAATGAATAATGGATCATGAATTGAATCATGAATCATGATCTGAATTATGAATTGAATCATGAATCGTGAATCATGAATTGAATCATGAATCATAAATTGACTCATGAATCATGAATTATGAAATAAATAATGAATTGAATCATGAATTGAATCATAAATCACAAATTGAATCATGAATTGAATCATGAATCATGAATCGAATCATGAATCTTGAATCATGAATCATGAATTTAATCATAAATCATGTAATGAATCATGAATCATGAATTTAATCATAAATCATGAAATGAATCATGAATCATGAATCATAACATGAATCATGAATACCGAATTGAATCATGAATTGAATCATAAATCATGAATCGAATTATGAATCTTGAATCATGAATCATGAATTTAATCATAAATCATGAAATGAATCATGAATCATAAATCATAAATTGAATCATGAATCATAATTCATGAAATGAATCATGAATTGAATCATGAATCATGAAATGAATCATGATTGAATCATGAATCATGAATTGAATCATGAAATGAATCATGATTGAATCATGAATCATGAATTGAATCATGAATCATGAATTGAATCATTAATCATGAATTGAATCATGAATTGAATCATGAATCATGAAATAAATCATGAATTGAATCATGAATTGAATCATGAATCACAAATTGAATCATGAATCATGAATTGTATCATGAATCGAATCATGAATCTTGAATCATGAATCATGAATTTAATCATAAATCATGAATTGAATCATGAATTATGAATCATAAATTGAATCAAGAATTGAATCATGAATCATGAATTGAATCATAAATCATGAATCATGAATTTAATCAAGAATCATGAAATGAATCATGAATCATGAATTGAATCATGAATCATAAATTGAATCATAAATTGAATCATGAACTGAATAATAATTCATGAATTTAATCATGAATCATGAATCATGAATTTAATCATGAATCATGAAATAAATCATGAATCAAATCATGAATTGAATCATGAATTGAATCATGAATAATGAATTGAATCATGAATCATCAATCATCAATCATGAATTGAATCATAAATCATGAATTGAATCATGAATCATGACATTAATCATGAATCATGAATTGAATCATGAATCATGAATCGAATCACGAATCATGAATTGAATCATGAATCATGAATTAAATCATGAATTGAATCATGAAATGAATCATGAAAGGAATCATGGATTGAATCATGAATCATGAATCATGAAATGAATTATGAATCATGAATTGAATCATGAAATGAATCATGAATGATGAATTGAATGATGAATTGAATCATGAATGATGAATGATGAATCATGAATTGAATCATGAAATAAATCATGAATCATGAATCGAATCATGAATCATGAATTGAATCATGAATCATGAATTGAATCATGAATCATGAAATGAATCATGAATTGTATCATAAATTGAATCGTGAATCATGAATCATGAATTTAATCATAAATCATGAAATGAATCAGGAATCATGAATCATAAATTGAATCATGAATCATGAATCATGAATTTATTCATGAATCATGAAATGAATCATAAATCATGAATCATAAATTGAATCATAAATTGAATCATGAATTGAATCATGAATCATGAATTGAATCATGAATCATGAATCATGAATCATGAATTGAATCATGAATCATGAATCATGAATCATGAATCATGAATCATGAATCATAAATTGAATCATGAATTGAATCATGAATTGAATCATGAATCATGAATTGAATCATGAATCATGAATCATGAATCATGAATTTAATCAAGAATCATGAAATGAATCATGAATCATGAATTGAATCGTGAATCATGAATTGAATCATGAATTGAATCATGAATCATGAAATGAATCATGATAGAATCATGAATCATGAATTGAATCATGAATCATGAATTGAATCATGAATTGAATCATGAATCATGAATTGATTCATGAATCACGAATTGAATCATGAATCATGAATTGAATCATGAATCATAAATCGAATCATGAACCTTGAGTCATAAATCATGAATTTAATCATAAATCATGAAATGAATCAGGAATCATGAATCATAAATTGAATCATGAATCATGAATCATGAATTTATTCATGAATCATGAAATGAATCATGAATCATGAATCATAAATTGAATCATGAATTGAATCATGAATTGAATCATGAATCATGAATTGAATCATGAATCATGAATCATGAATCATGAATCTAATCATGAATCATGAATTATGAATTGAATCATGAATTGAATCATGAATTGAATCATGAATCATGAATCAAGAATTAAATCATGAATCATGAATCATGAAATGAATCATGAATTGAATCATGAATTGAATCATGAATCATGAATCAAGAATTAAATCATGAATCATGAATCATGAAATGAATCATGAATTGAATCATGAATTGAATCATGAATCATGAATCATAAATTGAATCATAATTCATGAATCATAAAATGAATCATTAATCATGAATCGAATCATAAATCATGAATTGAATCATGAATCATGAATAATGAAATGAATCATGAAATGAATAATGGATCATGAATTGAATCATGAATCATGATCTGAATTATGAATTGAATCATGAATCGTGAATCATGAATTGAATCATGAAATGAATCATGATTGAATTATGAATCATGAATTGAATCATGAATCATGAATTGAATCATGAATCATGAATTGAATCATGAATTGAATCATGAATCATGAAATAAATCATGAATTGAATCATGAATTGAATCATGAATCACAAATTGAATCATGAATTATGAATTGTATCATGAATCGAATCATGAATCTTGAATCATGAATCATGAATTTAATCATAAATCATGAATTGAATCATGAATCATGAATCATAAATTGAATCATGAATTGAATCATGAATCATGAATTGAATCATAAATCATGAATCATGAATTTAATCAAGAATCATGAAATGAATCATGAATCATGAATTGAATCATAAATCATAAATTGAATCATAAATTGAATCATGAACTGAATAATAATTCATGAATTTAATCATGAATCATGAATCATGAATTTAATCATGAATCATGAAATAAATCATGAATCAAATCATGAATTGAATCATGAATTGAATCATGAATCATGAATTGAATCATGAATCATGAATCATCAATCATGAATTGAATCATAAATCATGAATTGAATCATGAATCATGAAATTAATCATGAATCATGAATTGAATCATGAATCATGAATCGAATCACGAATCATGAATTGAATCATGAATCATGAATTAAATCATGAATTGAATCATGAATTGAATCATGAATCATGAATCATGAAATGAATCATGAAAGAAATCATGGATTGAATCATGAATCATGAAATAAATCATGAATGATGAATTGAATCATGAAATGAATCATGAATGATGAATTGAATGATGAATTGAATCATGAATCATGAATGATGAATCATGAATTGAATCATGAAATAAATCATGAATCGAATCATGAATCATGAATTGAATCATGAATCATGAATCATGAATTTAATCATAAATCATGAAATGAATCAGGTATCATGAATCATAAATTGAATCATGAATCATGAATCATGAATTTATTCATGAATCATGAAATGAATCATAAATCATGAATCATAAATTGAATCATGAATTGAATCATGAATTAAATCATGAATCATGAATTGAATCATGAATCATGAATCATGAATCATGAATCATAAATTGAATCATGAATTGAATCATGAATTGAATCATGAATCATAAATTGAATCATGAATCATGAATCATGAATCATGAATTTAATCAAGAATCATGAAATGAATCATGAATCATGAATTGAATCGTGAATCATAAATTGAATCATGAATTGAATCATGAATCATGAAATGAATCATGATAGAATCATGAATCATGAATTGAATCATGAATCATGAATCATGAATTAAATCATGAATCATGAATCATGAAATGAATCATGAATTGAATCATGAATTGAATCATGAATCATGAATCATAAATTGAATCATAATTCATGAATCATAAAATGAATCATTAATCATGAATCGAATCATAAATCATGAATTGAATCATGAATCATGAATAATGAAATGAATCATGAAATGAATAATGGATCATGAATTGAATCATGAATCATGATCTGAATTATGAATTGAATCATGAATCGTGAATCATGAATTGAATCATGAATCATAAATTGACTCATGAATCATGAATTATGAAATAAATAATGAATTGAATCATGAATTGAATCATAAATCACGAATTGAATCATGAATTGAATCATGAATCATGAATCGAATCATGAATCTTGAATCATGAATCATGAATTTAATCATAAATCATGTAATGAATCATGAATCATGAATTTAATCATAAATCATGAAATGAATCATGAATCATGAATCATAACATGAATCATGAATACCGAATTGAATCATGAATTGAATCATAAATCATGAATCGAATTATGAATCTTGAATCATGAATCATGAATTTAATCATAAATCATGAAATGAATCATAAATCATAAATTGAATCATGAATCATGAATCATGAAATGAATCATGAATTGAATCATGAATCATGAAATGAATCATGATTGAATCATGAATCATGAATTGAATCATGAAATGAATCATGATTGAATCATGAATCATGAATTGAATCATGAATCATGAATTGAATCATTAATCATGAATTGAATCATGAATTGAATCATGAATCATGAAATAAATCATGAATTGAATCATGAATTGAATCATGAATCACAAATTGAATCATGAATCATGAATTGTATCATGAATCGAATCATGAATCTTGAATCATGAATCATGAATTTAATCATAAATCATGAATTGAATCATGAATTATGAATCATAAATTGAATCAAGAATTGAATAATGAATCATGAATTGAATCATAAATCATGAATCATGAATTTAATCAAGAATCATGAAATGAATCATGAATCATGAATTGAATCATGAATCATAAATTGAATCATAAATTGAATCATGAACTGAATAATAATTCATGAATTTAATCATGAATCATGAATCATGAATTTAATCATGAATCATGAAATAAATCATGAATCAAATCATGAATTGAATCATGAATTGAATCATGAATAATGAATTGAATCATGAATCATCAATCATCAATCATGAATTGAATCATAAATCATGAATTGAATCATGAATCATGACATTAATCATGAAACATGAATTGAATCATGAATCATGAATCGAATCACGAATCATGAATTGAATCATGAATCATGAATTAAATCATGAATTGAATCATGAATTGAATCATGAATCATGAAATGAATCATGAAAGGAATCATGGATTGAATCATGAATCATGAATCATGAAATGAATCATGAATCATGAATTGAATCATGAAATGAATCATGAATGATGAATTGAATGATGAATTGAATCATGAATGATGAAGGATGAATCATGAATTGAATCATGAAATAAATCATGAATCATGAATCGAATCATGAATCATGAATTGAATCATGAATCATGAATCATGAATTGAATCATGAATCATGAAATGAATCATGAATTGTATCATAAATTGAATCGTGAATCATGAATCATGAATTTAATCATAAATCATGAAATGAATCAGGAATCATGAATCATAAATTGAATCATGAATCATGAATCATGAATTTATTCATGAATCATGAAATGAATCATAAATCATGAATCATAAATTGAATCATAAATTGAATCATGAATTGAATCATGAATCATGAATTGAATCATGAATCATGAATCATGAATCATGAATTGAATCATGAATCATGAATCATGAATCATGAATCATGAATCATGAATCATAAATTGAATCATGAATTGAATCATGAATTGAATCATGAATCATGAATTGAATCATGAATCATGAATCATGAATCATGAATTTAATCAAGAATCATGAAATGAATCATGAATCATGAATTGAATCGTGAATCATAAATTGAATCATGAATTGAATCATGAATCATGAAATGAATCATGATAGAATCATGAATCATGAATTGAATCATGAATCATGAATTGAATCATGAATTGAATCATGAATCATGAATTGATTCATGAATCACGAATTGAATCATGAATCATGAATTGAATCATGAATCATAAATCGAATCATGAACCTTGAGTCATAAATCATGAATTTAATCATAAATTATGAAATGAATCAGGAATCATGAATCATAAATTGAATCATGAATCATGAATCATGAATTTATTCATGAATCATGAAATGAATCATGAATCATGAATCATAAATTGAATCATGAATTGAATCATGAATTGAATCATGAATCATGAATTGAATCATGAATCATGAATCATGAATCATGAATCTAATCATGAATCATGAATTATGAATTGAATCATGAATCATGAATCATGAATCATGAATCATGAATTTAATCAAGAATCATGAAATGAATCATGAATCATGAATTGAATCATAAATCATAAATTGAATCATAAATTGAATCATGAACTGAATAATAATTCATGAATTTAATCATGAATCATGAATCATGAATTTAATCATGAATCATGAAATAAATCATGAATCAAATCATGAATTGAATCATGAATTGAATCATGAATCATGAATTGAATCATGAATCATGAATCATCAATCATGAATTGAATCATAAATCATGAATTGAATCATGAATCATGAAATTAATCATGAATCATGAATTGAATCATGAATCATGAATCGAATCACGAATCATGAATTGAATCATGAATCATGAATTAAATCATGAATTGAATCATGAATTGAATCATGAATCATGAATCATGAAATGAATCATGAAAGGAATCATGGATTGAATCATGAATCATGAAATAAATCATGAATCATGAATTGAATCATGAAATGAATCATGAATGATGAATTGAATGATGAATTGAATCATGAATCATGAATGATGAATCATGAATTGAATCATGAAATAAATCATGAATCGAATCATGAATCATGAATTGAATCATGAATCATGAATCATGAATTGAATCATGAATCATGAAATGAATCATGAATTGTATCATAAATTGAATCGTGAATCATGAATCATGAATTTAATCATAAATCATGAAATGAATCAGGTATCATGAATCATAAATTGAATCATGAATCATGAATCATGAATTTATTCATGAATCATGAAATGAATCATAAATCATGAATCATAAATTGAATCATGAATTGAATCATGAATTAAATCATGAATCATGAATTGAATCATGAATCATGAATCATGAATCATGAATCATAAATTGAATCATGAATTGAATCATGAATTGAATCATGAATCATAAATTGAATCATGAATCATGAATCATGAATCATGAATTTAATCAAGAATCATGAAATGAATCATGAATCATGAATTGAATCGTGAATCATAAATTGAATCATGAATTGAATCATGAATCATGAAATGAATCATGATAGAATCATGAATCATGAATTGAATCATGAATCATGAATTGAATCATGAATTGAATCATGAATCATGAATTGATTCATGAATCACGAATTGAATCATGAATCATGAATTGTATCATGAATCATAAATCGAATCATGAACCTTGAGTCATAAATCATGAATTTAATCATAAATCATGAAATGAATCAGGAATCATGAATCATAAATTGAATCATGAATCATGAATCATGAATTTATTCATGAATCATGAAATGAATCATGAATCATGAATCATAAAATGAATCATGAATTGAATCATGAATTGAATCATGAATCATGAATTGAATCATGAATCATGAATCATGAATCATGAATTTAATCATGAATCATGAATTATGATTGAATCATGAATCATGAATCATGAAATGAATCATGAATTGAATCATGAATTGAATCATGAATCATGAATCATGAATTAAATCATGAATCATGAATCATGAAATGAATCATGAATTGAATCATGAATCATAAATTGAATCATAATTCATGAATCATAAAATGAATCATTAATCATGAATCGAATCATAAATCATGAATTGAATCATGAATCATGAATAATGAAATGAATCATGAAATGAATAATGGATCATGAATTGAATCATGAATCATGATCTGAATTATGAATTGAATCATGAATCGTGAATCATGAATTGAATCATGAATCATAAATTGACTCATGAATCATGAATTATGAAATAAATAATGAATTGAATCATGAATTGAATCATAAATCACGAATTGAATCATGAATTGAATCATGAATCATGAATCGAATCATGAATCTTGAATCATGAATCATGAATTTAATCATAAATCATGTAATGAATCATGAATCATGAATTTAATCATAAATCATGAAATGAATCATGAATCATGAATCATAACATGAATCATGAATACCGAATTGAATCATGAATTGAATCATAAATCATGAATCGAATCATGAATCTTGAATCATGAATCATGAATTTAATCATAAATCATGAAATGAATCATGAATCATAAATCATAAATTGAATCATGAATCATGAATCATGAAATGAATCATGAATTGAATCATGAATCATGAAATGAATCATGATTGAATCATGAATCATGAATTGAATCATGAATCATGAATTGAATCATGAAATGAATCATGATTGAATCATGAATCATGAATTGAATCATGAATCATGAATTGAATCATGAATCATGAATTGAATCATGAATTGAATCATGAATCATGAAATAAATCTTGAATTGAATCATGAATTGAATCATGAATCACAAATTGAATCATGAATCATGAATTGTATCATGAATCGAATCATGAATCTTGAATCATGAATCATGAATTTAATCATAAATCATGAATTGAATCATGAATTATGAATCATAAATTGAATCATGAATTGAATCATGAATCATGAATTGAATCATAAATCATGAATCATGAATTTAATCAAGAATCATGAAATGAATCATGAATCATGAATTGAATCATGAATCATAAATTGAATCATAAATTGAATCATGAACTGAATAATAATTCATGAATTTAATCATGAATCATGAATCATGAATTTAATCATGAATGATGAAATAAATCATGAATCAAATCATGAATTGAATCATGAATTGAATCATGAATCATGAATTGAATCATG
This sequence comes from Mixophyes fleayi, assembly GCF_038048845.1. Taxonomy (NCBI): domain Eukaryota; kingdom Metazoa; phylum Chordata; class Amphibia; order Anura; family Limnodynastidae; genus Mixophyes; species Mixophyes fleayi. Next base: position 34,784 of record NW_027446193.1, on the reverse strand, counting down.
AATCATCAATCATCAATCATGAATTGAATCATAAATCATGAATTGAATCATGAATCATGAAATGAATCATGAAAGGAATCATGGATTGAATCATGAATCATGAATCATGAAATGAATCATGAATCATGAATTGAATCATGAAATGAATCATGAATGATGAATTGAATGATGAATTGAATCATGAATGATGAATGATGAATCATGAATTGAATCATGAAATAAATCATGAATCATGAATCGAATCATGAATCATGAATTGAATCATGAATCATGAATCATGAATTGAATCATGAATCATGAAATGAATCATGAATTGTATCATAAATTGAATCGTGAATCATGAATCATGAATTTAATCATAAATCATGAAATGAATCAGGAATCATGAATCATAAATTGAATCATGAATCATGAATCATGAATTTATTCATGAATCATGAAATGAATCATAAATCATGAATCATAAATTGAATCATAAATTGAATCATGAATTGAATCATGAATCATGAATTGAATCATGAATCATGAATCATGAATCATGAATTGAATCATGAATCATGAATCATGAATCATGAATCATGAATCATGAATCATAAATTGAATCATGAATTGAATCATGAATTGAATCATGAATCATGAATTGAATCATGAATCATGAATCATGAATCATGAATTTAATCAAGAATCATGAAATGAATCATGAATCATGAATTGAATCGTGAATCATAAATTGAATCATGAATTGAATCATGAATCATGAAATGAATCATGATAGAATCATGAATCATGAATTGAATCATGAATCATGAATTGAATCATGAATTGAATCATGAATCATGAATTGATTCATGAATCACGAATTGAATCATGAATCATGAATTGAATCATGAATCATAAATCGAATCATGAACCTTGAGTCATAAATCATGAATTTAATCATAAATTATGAAATGAATCAGGAATCATGAATCATAAATTGAATCATGAATCATGAATCATGAATTTATTCATGAATCATGAAATGAATCATGAATCATGAATCATAAATTGAATCATGAATTGAATCATGAATTGAATCATGAATCATGAATTGAATCATGAATCATGAATCATGAATCATGAATCTAATCATGAATCATGAATTATGAATTGAATCATGAATCATGAATCATGAATCATGAATCATGAATTTAATCAAGAATCATGAAATGAATCATGAATCATGAATTGAATCATAAATCATAAATTGAATCATAAATTGAATCATGAACTGAATAATAATTCATGAATTTAATCATGAATCATGAATCATGAATTTAATCATGAATCATGAAATAAATCATGAATCAAATCATGAATTGAATCATGAATTGAATCATGAATCATGAATTGAATCATGAATCATGAATCATCAATCATGAATTGAATCATAAATCATGAATTGAATCATGAATCATGAAATTAATCATGAATCATGAATTGAATCATGAATCATGAATCGAATCACGAATCATGAATTGAATCATGAATCATGAATTAAATCATGAATTGAATCATGAATTGAATCATGAATCATGAATCATGAAATGAATCATGAAAGGAATCATGGATTGAATCATGAATCATGAAATAAATCATGAATCATGAATTGAATCATGAAATGAATCATGAATGATGAATTGAATGATGAATTGAATCATGAATCATGAATGATGAATCATGAATTGAATCATGAAATAAATCATGAATCGAATCATGAATCATGAATTGAATCATGAATCATGAATCATGAATTGAATCATGAATCATGAAATGAATCATGAATTGTATCATAAATTGAATCGTGAATCATGAATCATGAATTTAATCATAAATCATGAAATGAATCAGGTATCATGAATCATAAATTGAATCATGAATCATGAATCATGAATTTATTCATGAATCATGAAATGAATCATAAATCATGAATCATAAATTGAATCATGAATTGAATCATGAATTAAATCATGAATCATGAATTGAATCATGAATCATGAATCATGAATCATGAATCATAAATTGAATCATGAATTGAATCATGAATTGAATCATGAATCATAAATTGAATCATGAATCATGAATCATGAATCATGAATTTAATCAAGAATCATGAAATGAATCATGAATCATGAATTGAATCGTGAATCATAAATTGAATCATGAATTGAATCATGAATCATGAAATGAATCATGATAGAATCATGAATCATGAATTGAATCATGAATCATGAATTGAATCATGAATTGAATCATGAATCATGAATTGATTCATGAATCACGAATTGAATCATGAATCATGAATTGAATCATGAATCATAAATCGAATCATGAACCTTGAGTCATAAATCATGAATTTAATCATAAATCATGAAATGAATCAGGAATCATGAATCATAAATTGAATCATGAATCATGAATCATGAATTTATTCATGAATCATGAAATGAATCATGCATCATGAATCATAAAATGAATCATGAATTGAATCATGAATTGAATCATGAATCATGAATTGAATCATGAATCATGAATCATGAATCATGAATTTAATCATGAATCATGAATTATGATTGAATCATGAATCATAAATCATGAAATGAATCATGAATTGAATCATGAATTGAATCATGAATCATGAATCATGAATTAAATCATGAATCATGAATCATGAAATGAATCATGAATTGAATCATGAATCATGAATCATAAATTGAATCATAATTCATGAATCATAAAATGAATCATTAATCATGAATCGAATCATAAATCATGAATTGAATCATGAATCATGAATAATGAAATGAATCATGAAATGAATAATGGATCATGAATTGAATCATGAATCATGATCTGAATTATGAATTGAATCATGAATCGTGAATCATGAATTGAATCATGAATCATAAATTGACTCATGAATCATGAATTATGAAATAAATAATGAATTGAATCATGAATTGAATCATAAATCACGAATTGAATCATGAATTGAATCATGAATCATGAATCGAATCATGAATCTTGAATCATGAATCATGAATTTAATCATAAATCATGTAATGAATCATGAATCATGAATTTAATCATAAATCATGAAATGAATCATGAATCATGAATCATAACATGAATCATGAATACCGAATTGAATCATGAATTGAATCATAAATCATGAATCGAATCATGAATCTTGAATCATGAATCATGAATTTAATCATAAATCATGAAATGAATCATGAATCATAAATCATAAATTGAATCATGAATCATGAATCATGAAATGAATCATGAATTGAATCATGAATCATGAAATGAATCATGATTGAATCATGAATCATGAATTGAATCATGAATCATGAATTGAATCATGAAATGAATCATGATTGAATCATGAATCATGAATTGAATCATGAATCATGAATTGAATCATGAATCATGAATTGAATCATGAATTGAATCATGAATCATGAAATAAATCTTGAATTGAATCATGAATTGAATCATGAATCACAAATTGAATCATGAATCATGAATTGTATCATGAATCGAATCATGAATCTTGAATCATGAATCATGAATTTAATCATAAATCATGAATTGAATCATGAATTATGAATCATAAATTGAATCATGAATTGAATCATGAATCATGAATTGAATCATAAATCATGAATCATGAATTTAATCAAGAATCATGAAATGAATCATGAATCATGAATTGAATCATGAATCATAAATTGAATCATAAATTGAATCATGAACTGAATAATAATTCATGAATTTAATCATGAATCATGAATCATGAATTTAATCATGAATGATGAAATAAATCATGAATCAAATCATGAATTGAATCATGAATTGAATCATGAATCATGAATTGAATCATGAATCATCAATCATCAATCATGAATTGAATCATAAATCATGAATTGAATCATGAATCATGAAATTAATCATGAATCATGAATTGAATCATGAATCATGAATCGAATCACGAATCATGAATTGAATCATGAATCATGAATTAAATCATGAATTGAATCATGAATTGAATCATGAATCATGAAATGAATCATGAATTGAATCATGAATTGAATCATGAATCATGAATCATGAATTAAATCATGAATCATGAATCATGAAATGAATCATGAATTGAATCATGAATTGAATAATGAATCATGAATCATAAATTGAATCATAATTCATGAATCATAAAATGAATCATTAATCATGAATCGAATCATAAATCATGAATTGAATCATGAATCATGAATAATGAAATGAATCATGAAATGAATAATGGATCATGAATTGAATCATGAATCATGATCTGAATTATGAATTGAATCATGAATCGTGAATCATGAATTGAATCATGAATCATAAATTGACTCATGAATCATGAATTATGAAATAAATAATGAATTGAATCATGAATTGAATCATAAATCACGAATTGAATCATGAATTGAATCATGAATCATGAATCGAATCATGAATCTTGAATCATGAATCATGAATTTAATCATAAATCATGTAATGAATCATGAATCATGAATTTAATCATAAATCATGAAATGAATCATGAATCATGAATCATAACATGAATCATGAATACCGAATTGAATCATGAATTGAATCATAAATCATGAATCGAATCATGAATCTTGAATCATGAATCATGAATTTAATCATAAATCATGAAATGAATCATGAATCATAAATCATAAATTAATTCATTAATCATGAATCATGAAATGAATCATGAATTGAATCATGAATCATGAAATGAATCATGATTGAATCATGAATGATGAATTGAATCATGAATGATGAATTGAATCATGAAATGAATCATGATTGAATCATGAATCATGAATTGAATCATGAATCATGAATTGAATCATGAATCATGAATTGAATCATGAATTGAATCATGAATCATGAAATAAATCATGAATTGAATCATGAATTGAATCATGAATCACAAATTGAATCATGAATCATGAATTGTATCATGAATCGAATCATGAATCTTGAATCATGAATCATGAATTTAATCATAAATCATGAATTGAATCATGAATTATGAATCATAAATTGAATCATGAATTGAATCATGAATCATGAATTGAATCATAAATCATGAATCATGAATTTAATCAAGAATCATGAAATGAATCATGAATCATGAATTGAATCATGAATCATAAATTGAATCATAAATTGAATCATGAACTGAATAATAATTCATGAATTTAATCATGAATCATAATTCATGAATTTAATCATGAATCATGAAATAAATCATGAATCAAATCATGAATTGAATCATGAATTGAATCATGAATCATGAATTGAATCATGAATTGAATCATGAATCATGAATTGAATCATGAATCATCAATCATCAATCATGAATTGAATCATAAATCATGAATTGAATCATGAATCATGAAATTAATCATGAATCATGAATTGAATCATGAATCATGAATCGAATCACGAATCATGAATTGAATCATGAATCATGAATTAAATCATGAATTGAATCATGAATTGAATCATGAATCATGAATCATGAAATGAATCATGAAAGGAATCATGGATTGAATCATTAATCATGAATCATGAAATGAATCATGAATGATGAATTGAATCATGAATTGAATCATGAATCATGAATTGAATCATGAATCATGAATCATGAATCATGAATTGAATCATGAATCATGAATCATGAATCATGAATCATGAATCATAAATTGAATCATGAATTGAATCATGAATTGAATCATGAATCATGAATTGAATCATGAATCATGAATCATGAATCATGAATCATGAATTTAATCAACAATCATGAAATGAATCATGAATCATGAATTGAATCGTGAATCATAAATTGAATCATGAATTGAATCATGAATCATGAAATGAATCATGATAGAATCATGAATCATGAATTGAATCATGAATCATGAATTGAATCATGAATTGAATCATGAATCATGAATTGATTCATGAATCACGAATTGAATCATGAATCATGAATTGAATCATGAATCATAAATCGAATCATGAACCTTGAGTCATAAATCATGAATTTAATCATAAATCATGAAATGAATCAGGAATCATGAATCATAAATTGAATCATGAATCATGAATCATGAATTTATTCATGAATCATGAAATGAATCATGAATCATGAATCATAAATTGAATCATGAATTGAATCATGAATTGAATCATGAATCATGAATTGAATCATGAATCATGAATCATGAATCTAATCATGAATCATGAATTATGAATTGAATCATGAATCATGAATCATGAATCATGAATCATGAAATGAATCATGAATTGAATCATGAATTGAATCATGAATCATGAATCAAGAATTAAATCATGAATCATGAATCATGAAATGAATCATGAATTGAATCATGAATTGAATCATGAATCATGAATCATAAATTGAATCATAATTCATGAATCATAAAATGAATCATTAATCATGAATCGAATCATAAATCATGAATTGAATCATGAATCATGAATAATGAAATGAATCATGAAATGAATAATGGATCATGAATTGAATCATGAATCATGATCTGAATTATGAATTGAATCATGAATCGTGAATCATGAATTGAATCATGAAATGAATCATGATTGAATTATGAATCATGAATTGAATCATGAATCATGAATTGAATCATGAATCATGAATTGAATCATGAATTGAATCATGAATCATGAAATAAATCATGAATTGAATCATGAATTGAATCATGAATCACAAATTGAATCATGAATTATGAATTGTATCATGAATCGAATCATGAATCTTGAATCATGAATCATGAATTTAATCATAAATCATGAATTGAATCATGAATCATGAATCATAAATTGAATCATGAATTGAATCATGAATCATGAATTGAATCATAAATCATGAATCATGAATTTAATCAAGAATCATGAAATGAATCATGAATCATGAATTGAATCATAAATCATAAATTGAATCATAAATTGAATCATGAACTGAATAATAATTCATGAATTTAATCATGAATCATGAATTTAATCATGAATCATGAAATAAATCATGAATCAAATCATGAATTGAATCATGAATTGAATCATGAATCATGAATTGAATCATGAATCATGAATCATCAATCATGAATTGAATCATAAATCATGAATTGAATCATGAATCATGAAATTAATCATGAATCATGAATTGAATCATGAATCATGAATCGAATCACGAATCATGAATTGAATCATGAATCATGAATTAAATCATGAATTGAATCATGAATTGAATCATGAATCATGAATCATGAAATGAATCATGAAAGGAATCATGGATTGAATCATGAATCATGAAATAAATCATGAATCATGAATTGAATCATGAAATGAATCATGAATGATGAATTGAATGATGAATTGAATCATGAATCATGAATGATGAATCATGAATTGAATCATGAAATAAATCATGAATCGAATCATGAATCATGAATTGAATCATGAATCATGAATCATGAATTGAATCATGAATCATGAAATGAATCATGAATTGTATCATAAATTGAATCGTGAATCATGAATCATGAATTTAATCATAAATCATGAAATGAATCAGGTATCATGAATCATAAATTGAATCATGAATCATGAATCATGAATTTATTCATGAATCATGAAATGAATCATAAATCATGAATCATAAATTGAATCATGAATTGAATCATGAATTAAATCATGAATCATGAATTGAATCATGAATCATGAATCATGAATCATGAATCATAAATTGAATCATGAATTGAATCATGAATTGAATCATGAATCATAAATTGAATCATGAATCACGAATCATGAATCATGAATTTAATCAAGAATCATGAAATGAATCATGAATCATGAATTGAATCGTGAATCATAAATTGAATCATGAATTGAATCATGAATCATGAAATGAATCATGATAGAATCATGAATCATGAATTGAATCATGAATCATGAATTGAATCATGAATTGAATCATGAATCATGAATTGATTCATGAATCACGAATTGAATCATGAATCATGAATTGAATCATGAATCATAAATCGAATCATGAACCTTGAGTCATAAATCATGAATTTAATCATAAATCATGAAATGAATCAGGAATCATGAATCATAAATTGAATCATGAATCATGAATCATGAATTTATTCATGAATCATGAAATGAATCATGAATCATGAATCATAAAATGAATCATGAATTGAATCATGAATTGAATCATGAATCATGAATTGAATCATGAATCATGAATCATGAATCATGAATTTAATCATGAATCATGAATTATGATTGAATCATGAATCATGAATCATGAAATGAATCATGAATTGAATCATGAATTGAATCATGAATCATGAATCATGAATTAAATCATGAATCATGAATCATGAAATGAATCATGAATTGAATCATGAATCATGAATCATAAATTGAATCATAATTCATGAATCATAAAATGAATCATTAATCATGAATCGAATCATAAATCATGAATTGAATCATGAATCATGAATAATGAAATGAATCATGAAATGAATAATGGATCATGAATTGAATCATGAATCATGATCTGAATTATGAATTGAATCATGAATCGTGAATCATGAATTGAATCATGAATCATAAATTGACTCATGAATCATGAATTATGAAATAAATAATGAATTGAATCATGAATTGAATCATAAATCACGAATTGAATCATGAATTGAATCATGAATCATGAATCGAATCATGAATCTTGAATCATGAATCATGAATTTAATCATAAATCATGTAATGAATCATGAATCATGAATTTAATCATAAATCATGAAATGAATCATGAATCATGAATCATAACATGAATCATGAATACCGAATTGAATCATGAATTGAATCATAAATCATGAATCGAATCATGAATCTTGAATCATGAATCATGAATTTAATCATAAATCATGAAATGAATCATGAATCATAAATCATAAATTGAATCATGAATCATGAATCATGAAATGAATCATGAATTGAATCATGAATCATGAAATGAATCATGATTGAATCATGAATCATGAATTGAATCATGAATCATGAATTGAATCATGAAATGAATCATGATTGAATCATGAATCATGAATTGAATCATGAATCATGAATTGAATCATGAATCATGAATTGAATCATGAATTGAATCATGAATCATGAAATAAATCTTGAATTGAATCATGAATTGAATCATGAATCACAAATTGAATCATGAATCATGAATTGTATCATGAATCGAATCATGAATCTTGAATCATGAATCATGAATTTAATCATAAATCATGAATTGAATCATGAATTATGAATCATAAATTGAATCATGAATTGAATCATGAATCATGAATTGAATCATAAATCATGAATCATGAATTTAATCAAGAATCATGAAATGAATCATGAATCATGAATTGAATCATGAATCATAAATTGAATCATAAATTGAATCATGAACTGAATAATAATTCATGAATTTAATCATGAATCATGAATCATGAATTTAATCATGAATGATGAAATAAATCATGAATCAAATCATGAATTGAATCATGAATTGAATCATGAATCATGAATTGAATCATGAATCATTAATCATCAATCATGAATTGAATCATAAATCATGAATTGAATCATGAATCATGAAATTAATCATGAATCATGAATTGAATCATGAATCATGAATCGAATCACGAATCATGAATTGAATCATGAATCATGAATTAAATCATGAATTGAATCATGAATTGAATCATGAATCATGAATCATGAAATGAATCATGAATTGAATCATGAATTGAATCATGAATCATGAATCATGAATTAAATCATGAATCATGAATCATGAAATGAATCATGAATTGAATCATGAATTGAATCATGAATCATGAATCATAAATTGAATCATAATTCATGAATCATAAAATGAATCATTAATCATGAATCGAATCATAAATCATGAATTGAATCATGAATCATGAATAATGAAATGAATCATGAAATGAATAATGGATCATGAATTGAATCATGAATCATGATCTGAATTATGAATTGAATCATGAATCGTGAATCATGAATTGAATCATGAATCATAAATTGACTCATGAATCATGAATTATGAAATAAATAATGAATTGAATCATGAATTGAATCATAAATCACGAATTGAATCATGAATTGAATCATGAATCATGAATCGAATCATGAATCTTGAATCATGAATCATGAATTTAATCATAAATCATGTAATGAATCATGAATCATGAATTTAATCATAAATCATGAAATGAATCATGAATCATGAATCATAACATGAATCATGAATACCGAATTGAATCATGAATTGAATCATAAATCATGAATCGAATCATGAATCTTGAATCATGAATCATGAATTTAATCATAAATCATGAAATGAATCATGAATCATAAATCATAAATTAATTCATTAATCATGAATCATGAAATGAATCATGAATTGAATCATGAATCATGAAATGAATCATGATTGAATCATGAATGATGAATTGAATCATGAATGATTAATTGAATCATGAAATGAATCATGATTGAATCATGAATCATGAATTGAATCATGAATCATGAATTGAATCATGAATCATGAATTGAATCATGAATTGAATCATGAATCATGAAATAAATCATGAATTGAATCATGAATTGAATCATGAATCACAAATTGAATCATGAATCATGAATTGTATCATGAATCGAATCATGAATCTTGAATCATGAATCATGAATTTAATCATAAATCATGAATTGAATCATGAATTATGAATCATAAATTGAATCATGAATTGAATCATGAATCATGAATTGAATCATAAATCATGAATCATGAATTTAATCAAGAATCATGAAATGAATCATGAATCATGAATTGAATCATGAATCATAAATTGAATCATAAATTGAATCATGAACTGAATAATAATTCATGAATTTAATCATGAATCATAATTCATGAATTTAATCATGAATCATGAAATAAATCATGAATCAAATCATGAATTGAATCATGAATTGAATCATGAATCATGAATTGAATCATGAATTGAATCATGAATCATGAATTGAATCATGAATCATCAATCATCAATCATGAATTGAATCATAAATCATGAATTGAATCATGAATCATGAAATTAATCATGAATCATGAATTGAATCATGAATCATGAATCGAATCACGAATCATGAATTGAATCATGAATCATGAATTAAATCATGAATTGAATCATGAATTGAATCATGAATCATGAATCATGAAATGAATCATGAAAGGAATCATGGATTGAATCATTAATCATGAATCATGAAATGAATCATGAATGATGAATTGAATCATGAAATGAATCATGAATGATGAATTGAATGATGAATTGAATCATGAATCATGAATGATGAATCATGAGTTGAATCATGAAATAAATCATGAATCATGAATCGAATCATGAATCATGAATTGAATCATGAATCATGAATCATGAATTGAATCATGAATCATGAAATGAATCATGAATTGTATCATAAATTGAATCGTGAATCATGAATCATGAATTTAATCATAAATCATGAAATGAATCAGGAATCATGAATCATAAATTGAATCATGAATCATGAATCATGAATTTATTCATGAATCATGATATGAATCATGAATCATGAATCATAAATTGAATCATGAATTGAATCATGAATCATGAATTGAATCATGAATCATGAATCATGAATCATGAATCATAAATTGAATCATGAATTGAATCATGAATTGAATCATGAATCATGAATTGAATCATGAATCATGAATCATGAATCATGAATCATGAATCATGAATTGAATCATGAATCATGAATTGAATCATGAATTGAATCATGAATCATGAAATAAATCATAAATTGAATCATGAACCTTGAGTCATGAATTATGAATTTAATCATAAATCATGAAATGAATCAGGAATCATGAATCATAAATTGAATCATGAATCATGAATCATGAATTTAATCAAGAATCATGAAATGAATCATGAATCATGAATTGAATCATGAATCATAAATTGAATCATGAATTGAATCATGAATCATGAATTTAATCATGAATCATGAATTTAATCATGAATCATGAAATGAATCATGAATCATGAATTGAATCATGAATTGAATCATGAATTTAATCATGAATCATGAATTGAATTATGAATCATGAATCATGAATTGAATCATGAATCATGAATTGAATCATGAATCATGAATCATGAATTATGAAATAAATCATGAATTGAATGATGAATTGAATCATGAATCATGAATTGAATCATGAATCATGAATCGAATCATGAATCTTGAATCATGAATCATGAAATGAATCATGAATCATGAATCGTGAATCATAAATTGAATCATGAATTGAATCATGAATCATGAAATGAATCATGATAGAATCATGAATCATGAATTGAATCATGAATCATGAATTGAATCATGAATTATGAAATAAATCATGAATTGAATCATGAATTGATTCATGAATTGAATCATGAATCATGAATTGAATCATGAATTGAATCATGAATCATGAATTGAATCATGAATCATCAATCATCAATCATGAATTGAATCATAAATCATGAATTGAATCATGAATCATGAAATTAATCATGAATCATGAATTGAATCATGAATCATGAATCGAATCACGAATCATGAATTGAATCATGAATCATGAATTAAATCATGAATTGAATCATGAATCATGAATCATGAAATGAATCATGAAAGGAATCATGGATTGAATCATTAATCATGAATCATGAAATGAATCATGAATGATGAATTGAATCATGAAATGAATCATGAATGATGAATTGAATGATGAATTGAATCATGAATCATGAATGATGAATCATGAGTTGAATCATGAAATAAATCATGAATCATGAATCGAATCATGAATCATGAATTGAATCATGAATCATGAATCATGAATTGAATCATGAATCATGAAATGAATCATGAATTGTATCATAAATTGAATCGTGAATCATGAATCATGAATTTAATCATAAATCATGAAATGAATCAGGAATCATGAATCATAAATTGAATCATGAATCATGAATCATGAATTTATTCATGAATCATGAAATGAATCATGAATCATGAATCATAAATTGAATCATGAATTGAATCATGAATCATGAATTGAATCATGAATCATGAATCATGAATCATGAATCATGAATCATGAATTGAATCATGAATCATGAATTGAATCATGAATTGAATCATGAATCATGAAATAAATCATAAATTGAATCATGAACCTTGAGTCATGAATTATGAATTTAATCATAAATCATGAAATGAATCAGGAATCATGAATCATAAATTGAATCATGAATCATGAATCATGAATTTAATCAAGAATCATGAAATGAATCATGAATCATGAATTGAATCATGAATCATAAATTGAATCATGAATTGAATCATGAATCATGAATTTAATCATGAATCATGAATTTAATCATGAATCATGAAATGAATCATGAATCATGAATTGAATCATGAATTGAATCATGAATTTAATCATGAATCATGAATTGAATTATGAATCATGAATCATGAATTGAATCATGAATCATGAATTGAATCATGAATCATGAATCATGAATTATGAAATAAATCATGAATTGAATGATGAATTGAATCATGAATCATGAATTGAATCATGAATCATGAATCGAATCATGAATCTTGAATCATGAATCATGAAATGAATCATGAATCATGAATCGTGAATCATAAATTGAATCATGAATTGAATCATGAATCATGAAATGAATCATGATAGAATCATGAATCATGAATTGAATCATGAATCATGAATTGAATCATGAATTATGAAATAAATCATGAATTGAATCATGAATTGATTCATGAATCACGAATTCAATCATGAATCATGAATTAAATCATGAATCATGAAATGAATCAGGAATCCTAAATCATAAATTGAATCATGAATCATGAATCATGAATTTATTCATGAATCATGAAATGAATCATGAATCATGAATCATGAACCTTGAGTCATGAATCATGAATTTAATCATAAATCATGAAATGAATCAGGAATCCTAAATCATAAATTGAATCATGAATCATGAATCATGTATTTATTCATGAATCATGAAATGAATCATGAATCATGAATCATGAATTTATTCATGAATCATGAAATGTATCATGAATCATAAATCATAAATTGAATCATTAATTGAATCATGAATTGAATCATGAATCATGAATTGAATCATGAATCATGAATCATGAATCATGAATCATGAATTTAATCATGAATCATGAATTATGAATTGAATCATGAATCATGAAATGAATCACGAATTGAATCATGAATTGAATCATGAATTGAATCATGAATCATGAATTAAATCATGAATCATGAATCATGAAATGAATCATGAATTGAATCATGAATTGAATCATGAATCATGAATCATAAATTGAATCATAATTCATGAATCATAAAATGAATCATTAATCATGAATCGAATCATAAATCATGAATTGAATCATGAATCATGAATAATGAAATGAATCATGAAATTAATAATGAATCATGAATTGAATCATGAATCATGATCTGAATTATGAATTGAATCATGAATCGTGAATCATGAATTGAATCATGAATCATAAATTGACTCATGAATCATGAATTATGAAAACAATAATGAATTGAATCATGAATTGAATCATAAATCACGAATTGAATCATGAATTGAATCATGAATCATGAATCGAATCATAAATAACGAATTGAATCATGAATTGAATCATGAATCATGAATCGAATCATGAATCTTGAATCATGAATCATGAATTTATTCATAAATCATGTAATGAATCATGAATCATGAATTTAATCATAAATCATGAAATGAATCATGAATCATGAATCATATCATGAATCATGAATACCGAATTGAATCATGAATTGAATCATAAATCATGAATCGAATCATCAATCTTGAATCATGAATCATGAATTTAATCATAAATCATGAAATGAATCATGATAGAATCATGAATCATGATAGAATCATGAATCATGAATTGAATCATGAATCATGAAATAAATCATGAATTGAATCATGAATTGAATCATGAATCACGAATTAAATCATGAATCATGAATTGAATCATGAATCATAAATCGAATCATGAACCTTGAATCATGAATCATGAATTTAATCATAAATCATGAAATGAATCAGGAATCATGAATCATAAATTGAATCATGAATCATGAATTTATTCATGAATCATGAAATGAATAATGAATCATGAATCATAAATTGAATCATGAATTGAATCATGAATTGAATCATGAATCATGAATTGAATCATGAATCATGAATCATGAATCATAAATTGAATCATGAATTGAATCATGAAATGAATCATGAATCATGAATTGAATCATGAATCATGAATCATGAATCATGAATCATGAATTTAATCAAGAATCATGAAATGAATCATGAATCATGAATTTAATCATGAATCATAAATTGAATCATGAATTGAATCATGAATCATGAATTTAATCATGAATCATGAATTTAATCATGAATCATGAAATGAATCATGAATCATGAATTGAATCATGAATTGAATCATGAATTTAATCATGAATCATGAATTGAATCATGAATCATGAATCATGAATTGAATCATGAATCATGAATTGAAACATGAATCATGAATTGAATCATGAATCATAAATCGAATCATGAACCTTGAGTCATGAATCATGAATTTAATCATAAATCATGAAATGAATCAGGAATCATGAATCATAAATTGAATCATGAATCATGAATCATGAATTTATTCATGAATCATGAAATGAATCATGAATCATAAATTGAATCATGAATTGAATCATGAATTGAATCATGAATCATGAATCATGAATCATGAATCATGAATTTAATCATGAATCATGAATTATGAATTGAATCATGAATTGAATCATGAATTGAATCATGAATCATGAATTGAATCATGAATCATGAATCATGAATCATGAATCATGAATTTAATCAAGAATCATGAAATGAATCATGAATCATGAATTGAATCATGAATCATAAATTGAATCATGAATTGAATCATGAATCATGAATTGAATCATGAATCATGAATTTAATCATGAATCATGAAAAATGAATTTAATCATGAATTGAATCATGAATTTAATCATGAATCATGAATTGAATCATGAATCATGAATCATGAATTGAATCATGAATCATGAATCGAATCATGAATCTTGAATCATGAATCATGAATCATGAATCGTGAGTCATAAATTGAATCATGAATTGAATCATGAATCATGAAATGAATCATGATAGAATCATGAATCATGAATTGAATCATGAATCATGAATTCAATCATGAATTGAATCATGAATCATGAAATAAATCATAAATTGAATCATGAATTGATTCATGAATCACGAATTGAATCATGAATCATGAATTGAATCATGAATCATAAATCGAATCATGAACCTTGAGTCATGAATCATGAATTTAATCATAAATCATGAAATGAATCAGGAATCATGAATCATAAATTGAATCATGAATCATGAATCATGAATTTATTCATGAATCATGAAATGAATCATGAATCATGAATTGAATCATGAATCATGAATCATGAATCATGAATCATGAATCATGAATTTAATTAAGAATCATGAAATGAATCATGAATCATGAATTTAATCATGAGTAATAAATTGAATCATGAATTGAATCATGAATCATGAATTTAATCATGAATCATGAATTTAATCATGAATCATGAAATGAATCATGAATCATGAATTGAATCATGAATTGAATCATGAATTTAATCATAAATCATGAATTGAATCATGAATCATGAATCATGAATTGAATCATGAATCATGAAATGAATCATGAATGATGAATTGAATCATGAAATGAATCATGAATGATGAATTGAATGATGAATTGAATCATGAATCATGAATGATGAATCATGAGTTGAATCATGAAATAAATCATGAATCATGAATCGAATCATGAATCATGAATTGAATCATGAATCATGAATCATGAATTGAATCATGAATCATGAAATGAATCATGAATTGTATCATAAATTGAATCGTGAATCATGAATCATGAATTTAATCATAAATCATGAAATGAATCAGGAATCATGAATCATAAATTGAATCATGAATCATGAATCATGAATTTATTCATGAATCATGAAATGAATCATGAATCATGAATCATAAATTGAATCATGAATTGAATCATGAATCATGAATTGAATCATGAATCATGAATCATGAATCATGAATCATGAATCATGAATTGAATCATGAATCATGAATTGAATCATGAATTGAATCATGAATCATGAAATAAATCATAAATTGAATCATGAACCTTGAGTCATGAATTATGAATTTAATCATAAATCATGAAATGAATCAGGAATCATGAATCATAAATTGAATCATGAATCATGAATCATGAATTTAATCAAGAATCATGAAATGAATCATGAATCATGAATTGAATCATGAATCATAAATTGAATCATGAATTGAATCATGAATCATGAATTTAATCATGAATCATGAATTTAATCATGAATCATGAAATGAATCATGAATCATGAATTGAATCATGAATTGAATCATGAATTTAATCATGAATCATGAATTGAATTATGAATCATGAATCATGAATTGAATCATGAATCATGAATTGAATCATGAATCATGAATCATGAATTATGAAATAAATCATGAATTGAATGATGAATTGAATCATGAATCATGAATTGAATCATGAATCATGAATCGAATCATGAATCTTGAATCATGAATCATGAAATGAATCATGAATCATGAATCGTGAATCATAAATTGAATCATGAATTGAATCATGAATCATGAAATGAATCATGATAGAATCATGAATCATGAATTGAATCATGAATCATGAATTGAATCATGAATTATGAAATAAATCATGAATTGAATCATGAATTGATTCATGAATCACGAATTCAATCATGAATCATGAATTAAATCATGAATCATGAAATGAATCAGGAATCCTAAATCATAAATTGAATCATGAATCATGAATCATGAATTTATTCATGAATCATGAAATGAATCATGAATCATGAATCATGAACCTTGAGTCATGAATCATGAATTTAATCATAAATCATGAAATGAATCAGGAATCCTAAATCATAAATTGAATCATGAATCATGAATCATGTATTTATTCATGAATCATGAAATGAATCATGAATCATGAATCATGAATTTATTCATGAATCATGAAATGTATCATGAATCATAAATCATAAATTGAATCATGAATTGAATCATGAATTGAATCATGAATCATGAATTGAATCATGAATCATGAATCATGAATCATGAATCATGAATTTAATCATGAATCATGAATTATGAATTGAATCATGAATCATGAAATGAATCACGAATTGAATCATGAATTGAATCATGAATTGAATCATGAATCATGAATTAAATCATGAATCATGAATCATGAAATGAATCATGAATTGAATCATGAATTGAATCATGAATCATGAATCATAAATTGAATCATAATTCATGAATCATAAAATGAATCATTAATCATGAATCGAATCATAAATCATGAATTGAATCATGAATCATGAATAATGAAATGAATCATGAAATTAATAATGAATCATGAATTGAATCATGAATCATGATCTGAATTATGAATTGAATCATGAATCGTGAATCATGAATTGAATCATGAATCATAAATTGACTCATGAATCATGAATTATGAAAACAATAATGAATTGAATCATGAATTGAATCATAAATCACGAATTGAATCATGAATTGAATCATGAATCATGAATCGAATCATAAATAACGAATTGAATCATGAATTGAATCATGAATCATGAATCGAATCATGAATCTTGAATCATGAATCATGAATTTATTCATAAATCATGTAATGAATCATGAATCATGAATTTAATCATAAATCATGAAATGAATCATGAATCATGAATCATATCATGAATCATGAATACCGAATTGAATCATGAATTGAATCATAAATCATGAATCGAATCATCAATCTTGAATCATGAATCATGAATTTAATCATAAATCATGAAATGAATCATGATAGAATCATGAATCATGATAGAATCATGAATCATGAATTGAATCATGAATCATGAAATAAATCATGAATTGAATCATGAATTGAATCATGAATCACGAATTGAATCATGAATCATGAATTGAATCATGAATCATAAATCGAATCATGAACCTTGAATCATGAATCATGAATTTAATCATAAATCATGACATGAATCAGGAATCATGAATCATAAATTGAATCATGAATCATGAATTTATTCATGAATCATGAAATGAATAATGAATCATGAATCATAAATTGAATCATGAATTGAATCATGAATTGAATCATGAATCATGAATTGAATCATGAATCATGAATCATGAATCATAAATTGAATCATGAATTGAATCATGAAATGAATCATGAATCATGAATTGAATCATGAATCATGAATCATGAATCATGAATCATGAATTTAATCAAGAATCATGAAATGAATCATGAATCATGAATTTAATCATGAATCATAAATTGAATCATGAATTGAATCATGAATCATGAATTTAATCATGAATCATGAATTTAATCATGAATCATGAAATGAATCATGAATCATGAATTGAATCATGAATTGAATCATGAATTTAATCATGAATCATGAATTGAATCATGAATCATGAATCATGAATTGAATCATGAATCATGAATTGAAACATGAATCATGAATTGAATCATGAATCATAAATCGAATCATGAACCTTGAGTCATGAATCATGAATTTAATCATAAATCATGAAATGAATCAGGAATCATGAATCATAAATTGAATCATGAATCATGAATCATGAATTTATTCATGAATCATGAAATGAATCATGAATCATAAATTGAATCATGAATTGAATCATGAATTGAATCATGAATCATGAATCATGAATCATGAATCATGAATTTAATCATGAATCATGAATTATGAATTGAATCATGAATTGAATCATGAATTGAATCATGAATCATGAATTGAATCATGAATCATGAATCATGAATCATGAATCATGAATTTAATCAAGAATCATGAAATGAATCATGAATCATGAATTGAATCATGAATCATAAATTGAATCATGAATTGAATCATGAATCATGAATTGAATCATGAATCATGAATTTAATCATGAATCATGAAAAATGAATTTAATCATGAATTGAATCATGAATTTAATCATGAATCATGAATTGAATCATGAATCATGAATCATGAATTGAATCATGAATCATGAATCGAATCATGAATCTTGAATCATGAATCATGAATCATGAATCGTGAGTCATAAATTGAATCATGAATTGAATCATGAATCATGAAATGAATCATGATAGAATCATGAATCATGAATTGAATCATGAATCATGAATTCAATCATGAATTGAATCATGAATCATGAAATAAATCATAAATTGAATCATGAATTGATTCATGAATCACGAATTGAATCATGAATCATGAATTGAATCATGAATCATAAATCGAATCATGAACCTTGAGTCATGAATCATGAATTTAATCATAAATCATGAAATGAATCAGGAATCATGAATCATAAATTGAATCATGAATCATGAATCATGAATTTATTCATGAATCATGAAATGAATCATGAATCATGAATTGAATCATGAATCATGAATCATGAATCATGAATCATGAATCATGAATTTAATTAAGAATCATGAAATGAATCATGAATCATGAATTTAATCATGAGTAATAAATTGAATCATGAATTGAATCATGAATCATGAATTTAATCATGAATCATGAATTTAATCATGAATCATGAAATGAATCATGAATCATGAATTGAATCATGAATTGAATCATGAATTTAATCATAAATCATGAATTGAATCATGAATCATGAATCATGAATTGAATCATGAATCATGAAT
Organism: Mixophyes fleayi; assembly: GCF_038048845.1. Lineage (NCBI taxonomy): Eukaryota > Metazoa > Chordata > Amphibia > Anura > Limnodynastidae > Mixophyes > Mixophyes fleayi. The sequence continues at coordinate 13,367 of NW_027446193.1, read as the reverse complement.
TGAATCATGAATCATGAATCATGAATTATGAAATAAATCATGAATTGAATGATAAATTGAATCATGAATCATGAATGGAATCATGAATCGAATCATGAATCATGAATCATGAATCATGAAATGAATCATGAATCATGAATCGTGAATCATAAATTGAATCATGAATCATGAATTGAATCATGAATTGAATCATGAATCATGAAATAAATCATGAATTGAATCATGAATTGATTCATGAATCACGAATTGAATCATGAATCATGAATTGAATCATGAATCATAAATCGAATCATGAACCTTGAGTCATGAATCATGAATTTAATCTAAATCATGAAATGAATTAGGAATCATGAATCATAAATTGAATCATGAATCAATGAATCATGAATTTATTCATGAATCATGAAATGAATCATGAATCATAAATTGAATCATGAATTGAATCATGAATTGAATCATGAATCATGAATTGAATCATGAATCATGAATCATGAATCATGAATCATGAATTTAATCATGAATCATGAATTATGAATTGAATCATGAATTGAATCATGAATCATGATTGAATCATGAATCATGAATCATGAATCATGAATTTAATCAAGAATCATGAAATGAATCATGAATCATGAATTGTATCATGAATTATAAATTGAATCATGAATTGAATCATGAATCATGAATTGAATCATGAATCATGAATTTAATCATGAATCATGAAATGAATCATGAATAATGAATTGAATCATGAATTGAATCATGAATTTAATCATGAATCATGAATGAATCATGAATCATGAATCATGAATTGAATCATGAATCATGAATTGAATCATGAATCATGAATCATGAATTATGAAATAAATCATGAATTGAATCATGAATTGAATCATGAATCATGAATTTAATCATGAATCATGAATTTAATCATGAATCATGAAATGAATCATGAATCATTGAATTGAATCATGATTGAATCATGAATTTATCATAAATCATGAATTGAATCATGAATCATGAATCATGAATTGAATCATGAATCATGAATTGAATCATGAATCATGAATCATGAATTATGAAATAAATCATGAATTGAATGATAAATTGAATCATGAATCATGAATGGAATCATGAATCGAATCATGAATCATGAATCATGAATCATGAAATGAATCATGAATCATGAATCGTGAATCATAAATTGAATCGTGAATCATAAATTGAATCATGAATCATGAAGTGAATCATGAATTGAATCATGAATCATAAATCCGAATCATGAACCTTGAGTCATGAATCATGAATTTAATCATAAATCATGAAATGAATCAGGAATCATGAATCATAAATTGAATCATGAATCATGAATCATGAATTTTATTCATAAATCATGAATGTAATCATGAATCATAAATTGAATCATGAATTGAATCATGAATTGAATCATGAATCATGAATTGAATCATGAATCATGAATCATGAATCATGAATCATGAATTTAATCATGAATCATGAATTAGAATTGAATCAGAATTGAATCATGAATTGAATCATGAATCATTAATCATGAATCATGAATTTAATCAAGAATCATGAAATGAATCATGATCATGAATGAATCATGAATCATAAATTGAATCATGAATTGAATCATGAATCATGAATTGAATCATGAATCATGATTTAATCATGAATCATGAAATGAATCATGAATCATGAATTGAATCATGAATTGAATCATGAATTTAATCATGAATCATGAATTGAATCATGAATCATGAATCATGAATTGAATCATGAATCATGAATTGAATCATGAATCATGAATCATGAATTATGAAATAATCATGAATTGAATGATGAATTGAATCATGAATCATGAATTGAATCATGAATCATGAATCGAATCATGAATCTTTAATCATGAATCATAATATGAATCATGAATCATGAATCGTGAATCATAAATTGAATCATGAATTGCATCATGAATCATGAAATGAATCATGATAGAATCATGAATCATGAATTGAATCATGAATCATGAATTGAATCATGAATTGAATCATGAATCATGAAATAAATCATAAATTGAATCATGAATTGATTCATGAATCACGAATTGAATCATGAATCATGAATTGAATCATGAATCATAAATCGAATCATGAATCATGAATCATGAATTTATTCATGAATCATGAAATGAATCATGAATCATGAATCATAAATTGAATCATGAATTGAATCATGAATTGAATCATGAATCATGAATTGAATCATAAATCATGAAATGAATCAGGAATCATGAATCATAAATTGAATCATGAATCATGAATCATGAATTTATTCATGAATCATGAAATGAATCATGAATCATGAATCATAAATTGAATCATGAATTGAATCATGAATTGAATCATGAATCATGAATTGAATCATGAATCATGAATCATGAATCATGAATCATGAATTTAATCATGAATCATGAATTATGAATTGAATCATGAATTATGAATCATGAAATGAATCATGAATTGAATCATGAATTGAATCATGAATTGAATCATGAATCATGAATCATGAATTAAATCATGAATCATGAATCATGAAATGAATCATGAATTGAATCATAAATTGAATCATAATTCATGAATCATAAAATAAATCATTAATCATGAATCGAATCATAAATCATGAATTGAATCATGAATCATGAATAATGAAATGAATCATGAAATGAATAATGAATCATGAATTGAATCATGAATCATGATCTGAATTATGAATTGAATCATGAATCGTGAATCATGAATTGAATCATGAATCATAAATTGACTCATGAATCATGAATTATGAAATAAATAATGAATTGAATCATGAATTGAATCATAAATCACGAATTGAATCATGAATTGAATCATGAATCATGAATCGAATCATGAATCTTGAATCATGAATCATGAATTTAATCATAAATCATGTAATGAATCATGAATCATGAATTTAATAATAAATCATGAAATGAATCATGAATCATGAATCATAACATGAATCATGAATACCGAATTGAATCATGAATTGAATCATAAATCATGAATCGAATCATGAATCTTGAATCATGAATCATGAATTTAATCATAAATCATGAAATGAATCATGAATCATAAATCATAAATTGAATCATGAATCATGAATCATAAAAATGAATCATGATTGAATCATGAATCATGAATTGAATCATGAATCATGAATTGAATCATGAATCATGAATTAAATCATGAAATGAATCATGATTGAATCATGAATCATGAATTGAATCATGAATCATGAATTGAATCATGAATTGAATCATGAATCATGAAATAAATCATGAATTGAATCATGAATTGAATCATGAATCACAAATTGAATCATGAATCATGAATTGTATCATGAATCGAATCATGAATCTTGAATCATGAATCATGAATTTAATCATAAATCATGAATTGAATCATAAATCATGAATCATAAATTGAATCATGAATTGAATCATGAATCATGAATTGAATCATAAATCATGAATCATGAATTTAATCAAGAATCATGAAATGAATCATGAATCATGAATTGAATCATGGATCATAAATTGAATCATAAATTGAATCATGAACTGAATAATAATTCATGAATTTAATCATGAATCATGAATCATGAATTTAATCATGAATCATGAAATAAATCATGAATCAAATCATGAATTGAATCATGAATTGAATCATGAATCATGAATTGAATCATGAATCATCAATCATCAATCATGAATTGAATCATAAATAATGAATTGAATCATGACTCATGAAATTAATCATGAATCATGAATTGAATCATGAATCATGAATCGAATCACGAATCATGAATTGAATCATGAATCATGAATTAAATCATGAATTGAATCATGAATTGAATCATGAATCATGAATCATGAAATGAATCATGAAAGGAATCATGAATTGAATCATGAATCATGAATTGAATCATGAAATGAATCATGAATGATGAATTGAATGATGAATTGAATCATGAATCATGAATGATGAATCATGAATTGAATCATGAAATAAATCATGAATCATGAATTGAATCATGAATCATGAATTGAATCATGAATCATGAATCATGAAATGAATCATGAATTGTATCATAAATTGAATCGTGAATCATGAAATGAATCATGAATCATGAATTGAATCGTTAATTGAATCATGAATCATGAATTGAATCATGAATCATGAATTGATTCATGAATTGAATCATAAATCATGAATTAAATCATTAATTGAATCATAATCTGAATCATGAATCATGAATTGAATCATTAATTAAATCATGATTCATGAATCATGAATTGATTCATGAACTTGAATCATGAAAATAATAATTAATTGAATCATAATCTGAATCATGAATCATGAATTGAATCATTAATTAAATCATGAATCATGAATCATGAATCATGAATTGAATCATGAAATAAATCATGAATCATGAAATAAATCATGAATTGAATCATGAATTAAATCATGAATCATGAATCATGAAATGAATCATGAAATGAATCAATGAATCAAGGAATTGAATCATGAATCATGAATTGAATCATGAAATGAATCATGAATGATGAATTGAAATGATGAATTGAATCATGAATCATAACTGATGAATCATGAAATGAATCATGAATTGTATCATGAATTGAATCATGAATCATGTAATGAATCATGAATTGAATCATGAATTGAACCATGAATCATGAATTGAATCATGAATCATGAATTGAATCATAAAATCATGAATTAAATCATGAATTGAATAATGAAATGAATCATAAAATCATGAATTGAATCATGAATTGAATCATGAATCATGAATGATGAATCATGAATTGAATCATGAAATAAATCATGAATCATGAATTGAATCATGAATTGAATCATAAATCATGAAATGAATCATGAAATGAATCATGAATCATGAATTGAATCATGAAATGAAATATGAATCATGAATTGATTGAATCATGAATCATGAATCATGAATGATGAATTGATGAATTGAATCATGAAATGAAATATGAATCAAGAATTGTATGATGAATTGAATCATGAATCATGAATTGATGAATCATGAATTGAATCATGAAATAAATCATGGAATCATGAATTGAATCATGAATCATGAAGTGAATCATAAATCGAATCATGAATAATGAATCATGGATTGAATCATGAATCATGAAATAAATCATGAAGCATGAATTGAATCATGAATCATTCATGATTGCATGATTCAATTCATTAATCGAGATTCATGATTTGATTCATGATTCATGATTGCAATTCATGATTCGATTCATGATTCAATTCATGATTATGATTCATGATTCAATTTATGATTCAGGATTCATGGGATTCGATCATGATTCATGATTCATGATTCATGATTCAAATCATGATTCAATTCAAGATTCATGATTCAATTCATGATTTATGATTTGATTAATGATTTATGATTCGTTTCATGATTCATGATTCATTTCATGATTCGTGTTTCGATTCATGATTCATGATTCAATTCATGATTCATGATTCAATTCATTATTCATGATTCATGATTCATGATTCAATTCATGATTCATGATTCATGATTCAATTCATGATTCATGATTCAATTCATTATTCATGATTCCTGATTCATTTCATGATTCATGATTCATGATCATGATCATGATTCAATTCATGATTCATGTTTTGATTCATGATTCATGATTCGATTCATGATTCATGATTCAATTCATGATTCATGATTCATAATTCATGATTCAGTTCATGATTCATGATTCATGATTCATGATTCAATTCATGATTCATGATTAAATTCATGATTCATGATTCGATTCATGATTCATGATTCATGATTCATGATTCATGATTCCATTCATGATTCATGATTTATGATTCAATTCATGATTCATAATTCAATTCATGATTCATGATTCAATTCATGATTTATGATTTAATTTATGATTCAATTCATGATTCATGATACATGATTCATGATTCATGATTCCATTCATGATTCATGATTCAATTCATGATTCATGATTCATTATTTAATTCATGATTCAATTCATGATTTATGATTCAATTCATGATTCATGATTCATGATTCATGATTCATTTCATGATTCATGATTCGATTCATGATTCATGATTCATAATTCATGATTCAATTCATGATTCATGATTCGATTCATGATTCATGATTCATTTCATGATTCATGATTCAATTCATGATTCATTTCATGATTCATGATTCAATTCATGATTCATGATTCATGATTCAATTCATGATTCATGATTCAATTCATGATTCATGATTCAATTCATTATTCATGATTCATGATTCGATTCATGATTCATGATTCATGATTCAATTCATGATTCATGATTCAATTCATTATTCATGATTCCTGATTCATTTCATGATTCATGATTTATGATTCATGATTCAATTCATGATTCATGTTTCGATTCATGATTCATGATTCGATTCATGATTCATGATTCAATTCATGATTCATGATTCATAATTCATGATTCAGTTCATGATTCATGATTCATGATTCATGATTCAATTCATGATTCATGATTAAATTCATGATTCATGATTCGATTCATGATTCATGATTCATGATTCATGATTCATGATTCGATTCATGATTCATGATTTATGATTCAATTCATGATTCATGATTCAATTCATGATTCATGATTCAATTCATGATTTATGATTTATGATTCAATTTATGATTCAATTCATGATTCATGATACATGATTCATGATTCGATTCATGATTCATGATTCAATTCATGATTCATGATTCATTATTTAATTCATGATTCAATTCATGATTTATGATTCAATTCATGATTTATGATTCATGATTCATTTCATGATTCATGATTCGATTCATGATTCATGATTCATAATTCATGATTCAATTCATGATTCATGATTCGATTCATGATTCATTTCATGATTCATGATTCAATTCATGATTCATTTCATGATTCATGATTCAATTCATGATTCAATTCATGATTCATTTCAAGATACATGATTCAATTCATGATTCATTTCAATATTCATGATTCAATTCATGATTCATGATTCATGATTCAATTCATGATTCAATTCATGATTCAATTCATGATTCATGATGCAATTCATGATTCATGATGCAATTCATGATTCATGATTCATTTCATGATTCATGATTCAATTTATGATTCATGATTCATGATTAGATTCATGATTCAATTCATGATTTATTTCATGATTTATGATTCAATTCATGATTCATTTCATGATTCATGATTTAATTCATGATTAATGATTCATGATTTAATTCATGATTCATGATGCAATTCATGATTCATGATTCATTTCATGATTCATGATTCAATTTATGATTCATGATTCATGATTAGATTCATGATTTAATTCATGATTTATTTCATGATTTATGATTCAATTCATGATTCATTTCATGATTCATGATTCATTTCATGATTCATGATTCATGATTTAATTCATGATTCATGATGCAATTCATGATTCATGATTCAATTCATGATTCATGATTCGATTTATGATTCATGATTCATGATTCATGATTCATGATGCAATTCATGATTCATGATGCAATTCATGATTCATGATTCATTTCATGATTCATGATTCAATTTATGATTCATGATTCATGATTCAATTCATAATTCATTTCATGATTCATGATTCAATTCATGATTCATGATTCATGATTCGATTCATGATTCAATTCATGATTTATTTCATGATTTATGATTGAATTCATGATTCATTTCATGATTCATGATTTAATTCATGATTAATGATTCATGATTTAATTCATGATTCATGATGCAATTCATGATTCATGATTCAATTCATGATTCATGATTCAATTCATTATTCATGATTCATGATTCATGATTCGATTCATGATTCATGATTCATGATTCAATTCATGATTCAATTCATTATTCATGATTCCTGATTCATTTCATGATTCATGATTCATGATTCAATTCATGATTCATGTTTCGATTCATGATTCATGATTCGATTCATGATTCATGATTCATTTCATGATTCATGATTCAATTTATGATTCATGATTCATGATTCAATTCATAATTCATTTCATGATTCATGATTCAATTCATGATTCATGATTAATGATTAGATTCATGATTCAATTCATGATTTATTTCATGATTTATGATTCAATTCATGATTCATTTCATGATTCATGATTTAATTCATGATTAATGATTCATGATTCAATTCATGATTCATGATTCGATTTATGATTCATGATTCATGATTTATGATTCATGATGCAATTCATGATTCATGATGCAATTCATGATTCATGATTCATTTCATGATTCATGATTCAATTTATGATTCATGATTCATGATTCAATTCATAATTCATTTCATAATTCATGATTCAATTCATGATTCATGGTTCATGATTCGATTCATGATTCAATTCATGATTTATTTCATGATTTATGATTCAATTCATGATTCATTTCATGATTCATGATTTAATTCATGATTAATGATTCATGATTTAATTCATGATTCATGACGCAATTCATGATTCATGATTCAATTCATGATTCATGATTCAATTCATTATTCATGATTCATGATTCATGATTCGATTCATGATTCATGATTCATGATTCAATTCATGATTCATGATTCAATTCATTATTCATGATTCCTGATTCATTTCATGATTCATGATTCATGATTCATGATTCAATTCATGATTCATGTTTCGATTCATGATTCATGATTCGATTCATGATTCAATTCATGATTCATGTTTCGATTCATGATTCATGATTCGATTCATGATTCATGATTCAATTCATGATTCATGATTCATAATTCATGATTCAGTTCATGATTCATGATTCATGATTCATGATTCAATTCATGATTCATGATTAAATTCATGATTCATGATTCGATTCATGATTCATGATTCATGATTCATGATTCATGATTCGATTCATGATTCATGATTTATGATTCAATTCATGATTAATGATTCAATTCATGATTCATGATTCAATTCATGATTTATGATTTATGATTCAATTTATGATTCAATTCATGATTTATGATACATGATTCATGATTCATGATTCGATTCATGATTCATGATTCAATTCATGATTCATGATTCATTATTTAATCATGATTCAATTCATGATTTATGATTCAATTCATGATTCATGATTCATGATTCATTTTCATGATTCATGATTCGATTCATGATTCATGATTCATAATTCATGATTCAATTCATGATTCATGAATTCATGATTCATGATTCATGATTCAATTCATGATTCATGATTCAATTCATGATTCAATTCATGATTCAATTTATGATTCATGATTCATTTCATGATTTATGAATAAATTCATGATTCATGATTCATTTCATGATTCATGATTCAATTCATGATTCATTTCATGATTCATGATACAATTCATGATTCATGATTCATGATTCAATTCATGAATCAATTCATGATTCCATTTCATGATACATGATTCAATTCATGATTCATTTTATGATTCATGATTCAATTCATGATCTATGATTCATGATCAATTCATGATTCAATTCATGATTAAATTCATGATTCATGATGCAATTCATGATTCATGATGCAATTCATGATTCATGATTCATTTCATGATTCATGATTCAATTTATGATTCATGATCATGATTCAATTCATGATTCATTTCATGGATTCATGATTCAATTCATGATTCATGATTCATGATTAGATTCATGATTCAATTCAATGATTTATTTCATGATTTATGATTCAATTCATGATTCATTTCATGATTCATGATTTAATTCTTGATTAATGATTCATGATTTAATTCATGATTCATGATGCCAATTCATGATCATGATTCAATTCATGATTCATGATTCGATTTATGATTCATGATTCATGATTCATGATTCGATTCATGATTCACGATTCATAATTCAATTCATGATTCATGATTCGATTCATGATTCATGATTCAATTCATGATTCATGATTTATGATTCAATTTATGATTCAGTCATGAATTATGATTTATGATTCAATTTATGATTCAAGTCATGATTCATGATTCAATTCATGATTCATGATTCAATTCATGATTCATGATTTATGATCAATTTATGATTCAGTTCATGAATTATGATTTATGTATTCAATTTATGATTCAATTCATGATTCATGATTCAATTCATGATTCATGATTCATGATTCATGATTCAATTCATGATTCATTATTTAATTCATGACTCATGATTTGATTCATGATTCATGATTCAATTCATGATCATGATTCATGATTCAATTCATGATTCATGATTCGATTCATGATTCATGATTGAATTCATGATTCATGATTTATGATTCAATTCATGATTCAATTAATGATTCATGAATCAATTTATGATTCATGATTCATGATTTGATTCATGATTAATGATTCAATTCATGATTCATGAATCAATTTATGATTCATGGATTTGATTCATGATTCATGATTCAATTCATATATCATGATTCATGATCATGATTCAATTCATGATTCATGATTCATGATTCAATTCATGATTCAATGATTCATTATTCAATTCATGATTCATGATTCAATTCCATGATTCATTTCAATGATTCATGATTCAATTCATGATCATGATTCAATTCATGATTCATGATTTAATTCATGATTAATGATTCATGATTCAATTCATAAATCATGATGCAATTCATGATTTCATGATTCGATTCATGATTCATGATTCAATTCATGATTCATGATTCATGATTCAATTCATGATTCATATTTCGATTCATGATTCATGATTCGATTCATGATTCATGATTCCTGATGCAATTCATGATTCATGATTCGATTCATGATTCATGATTCAATTCATGATTCATGATTCAATTCATGATTCATATTTCGATCAGATTCATGATTCGTATTCATGATTCATGATTCATGATTCAATCATGATTCATGATTCGATTTATGATTCATGATTCAATTCCATGATTCATGATTTATGATTCAATTCATGATTCAATTCATGATTCATGATTCAATTCATGATTCGAGATCATGATTCGATTCATGATTCATGATTCAATTCATGATTCATGATTCGATTCATGATTCAATTCATGATTCATGATTCAACGATTCATGATCCATGATTCATGATTCATGATTCGATTCATGATTCATGATTCATGATCATGATTGAAATCATGATTCAATTCATGATTCATGATTCAATTAATGATTTATGATTTGATTAATGATTTATGATTCGTTTCATGATTCATGATTCATTTCATGATTCGTGTTTCGATTCATGATTCATGATTCAATTCATGATTCAATTCATGCTTTAAGATTCATGATTCGATTCATTGATTCATGATTCATGATTCATGATTCATTCATGATTCAATTCATGATTCATGATTCATGATTCAATTCAGGATTCATAATTCATGATTCGATTCATGATTCATGATTCATGATTCATGATTCAAATTATGATTCAATTCATGATTCATGATTCATTTCATGATTCAATTCATGATTCATGAATCATTATCCATGATTCATCATTCGATTCATGATCATGATTTAATTCATTGATTCATGATTTATTCATGATTCATGATTTATGATTCAATACATGACTTCAATTCATGATTCAATTCATGATTCATGATTCAATTCATGATTCATGATTCAATTCATGATTCATGATTCATGATTCGATTCAGATTCATGATTCATGATTTAATTCATGATTCATGATTTGATTCACGATTCAATTCATGATTCATTCATGATTCATGATTTAATTCATGATTCATGATTTAATTCATGATTCATGATTTGAATTCATGATTCATGATTAATTCATGATTCATTTCATGATTCATGATTTAATCATAATTAATGATTCATGATTCAATTCATGATTCATGATGCAGATTATGATTCATGATTCAATTCATGATTCCATGATTCAATTAATGTTTCATGATTCGATTCATGATTCATGATTCAATTTATGATTCATGATTCATAATTCAATCATGATTCATGATTCGATTCATAATTCATGATTCATGATTCGATACATGATTTATGATTTCATGATTCAATTCATGATTCATGATTCGACTTATGATTCATGATTCATTTCAATGATTCATGATTTATGATTCAATTCATGATTCAATTCATGATTCATGATTCATTCATGATTCGAGATTCATGATTCAATCATGATTCATGATTCAATTCATGATTCAATTCATGATTCATGATTCATGATTCAATTCAGGATTCAATTCATGATTCATTTCATGAATAATGATTAAATTCATGATCATTTCATGATTCATGATTCAATTCATGATTCATGATTCATGATTCAATTCATGATTCATGATGCAATTCATGATTCATGATGCAATTCATGATTCATGATTCATTTCATGATTCATGATTCAATTTATGATTCTTGATTCATGATTCAATTTCATGATTCATTTCATGATTCATGATTCAATTCATGATTCATGATTCATGATTAGATTCATGATTCAATTCATGATTTATTTCATGATTTATGATTCAATTCATGATTCATTTCATGATTCCATGATTTAATTCATGATTAATGATTCATGATTTAATTCATGATTCATGATGCAATTCATGATTCATGATTCAATTCATGATTCATGATTCGATTTATGATTCATGATTCATGATTCGATTCATGATTCACGATTCATAATTCAATTCATGATTCATGATTCGATTCATGATTCATGATTCAATCATGATTCATGTATTTATGATTCAATTTATGATTCAGTTCATGAATTATGATTTATGATTGCAATTTATGATTCAATTCATGATTCATGATTCAATTCATGATTCATGATTCATGATTCGATTCATGATTCATGATTCAATCATGATTCATTATTTAATTCATGACTCAATGATTTGATTCATGATTCATGATTCAATTCATGATTCATGATTCATGATTCAATTCATGATTCATTGATTCATGATTCAATTCATGATTCATGATTCATGATTCAATTCATGATCATGATTCGATTCATGATTCA
>NW_027446192.1:0-75347 GCF_038048845.1 Mixophyes fleayi | reverse complement strand
GAATCATATCTTGAATCATGAATCATGAATTGAATCATGAATCATGAATCTGAATCATGAATCATGAATCTGAATCATGAATTGAATCATGAATTGAATCATGAATGATTGAATAATGAATCATGAATTATGATTTGAATCATGAATCATGAATTGAATCATATCTTGAATCATGAATCATGAATTGAATCATGAATCATGATTTGAATCATGAATTGAATCATGAATCATGAATTTAATCAAGAATCGAATCATAAATCATGAATCGAATCATGAATCATGAATCATGAATCGAACCAAGATTTATGAATCATGAATCATGAATCGAATCATGATTCATGAATCATGAATCATGAATCGAATCATAAATCATGAATCGAATCATAAATCATGAATTGAATCATGAATCATGAATTATTAAATGAATCTTGAATTAAATAATGAATCATGAATTTAATAATGAATCATGAATAGAATCATGAGTCATGAATTGAATCATGAATCATGAAATGAATCATGAATCATGAATCATTAATTGAATCATGAATCATGAATTATGAATCCAATCATGAAACATGAATCGAATCATGATTTATTAATCATAAATCAAATCATGATTCATGAATCATGAATGAAATCATGATTTATGAATCATGAATCGAATCATAAATCATGAATTGAATCATAAATCATGAATCATGAAATGAATCATGAATTGAATCATGAGTCATGAATTGAATCATGAATCATGAATTGAATCATGAATCATGAATTGAATCATGAATCATGAATTGAATCATGAATCATGAATTGAATCATGAATCATGAATTGAATCATGAAATGAATCATGAATCATGAATTGAATCATGAATAATGAATCAGGAATAATGAATTGAATCATGAATCATGAATTAAATAATAAATCATGAATCATGAATTGAATTATGAATCATGAATCATGAATTGAATCATGAATCATGAATTGAATCATGAATCATGAATTGAATCATGAAATGAATCATGAATCATGAATTGAATCATGAATAATGAATCAGGAATAATGAATTGAATCATGAATCATGAATTAAATAATAAATCATGAATCATGAATTGAATTATGAATCATAATTTGAATCATGAATTAAATCATGAATCATGAATTGAATCATGTATCATGAATTGAATCATGAATCATGAATCATGAATTGAATCATGAATCATGAATTGAATCATGAATTAAATCATGAATCATGAATTGAATCATGAATCATGAATTGAATCATGAATCATGAATTGAATCATGAAGAGAATCATGAATCATGAATTAAATCACGAATCATGAATTGAATTATGAATCATGAATCATGAATTGAATCATGAATCATGAATTGAATTATGAATCATGAATTGAAACATGAATCATGAATTGAATCATGAATAATGAATCATGAATTGAATCATGAATTGAATAATATCTTGAATTATGAATCATGAATTGAATCATGAATCATGAATTGAATCATGAATTGAAACATGAATCATGAATTATGATTTGAATCATGAATCATGAATTAAATCATGAATTGAATCATGAATTGAATCATGAATCTTGAATTGAATAATGAATCATGAATTGAATCATGAATCATGAATTGAATAATGAATCATGAATTATGATTTGAATCATGAATCATGAATTGAATCATATCTTGAATCATGAATCATGAATTGAATCATGAATCATGATTTGAATCATGAATTGAATCATGAATCATGAATTTAATCAAGAATCGAATCATAAATCATGAATCGAATCATGAATCATGAATCATGAATCGAACCATGATTTATGAATCATGAATCATGAATCGAATCATGATTCATGAATCATGAATCATGAATCGAATCATAAATCATGAATCGAATCATAAATCATGAATTGAATCATGAATCATGAATTATTAAATGAATCTTGAATTAAATAATGAATCATGAATTTAATAATGAATCATGAATAGAATCATGAGTCATGAATTGAATCATGAATCATGAATTATTAAATGAATCTTGAATTAAATAATGAATCATGAATTTAATAATGAATCATGAATAGAATCATGAGTCATGAATTGAATCATGAATCATTAATTGAATCATGAATCATGAATTGAATCAAGAATCATGAAATGAATCATGAATCATGAATTGAATCATGAATCATGAATTATGAATCCAATCATGAAACATGAATCGAATCATGATTTATTAATCATAAATCAAATCATGATTCATGAATCATGAATCAAATCATGATTTATGAATCATGAATCGAATCATAAATCATGAATTGAATCATAAATCATGAATCATGAAATGAATCATGAATTGAATCATGAGTCATGAATTGAATCATGAATCATGAATTGAATCATGAATCATGAATTGAATCATGAATCATGAATCATGAATTGAATTATGAATCATGAATCATGAATTGAATCATGAATCATGAATTGAATCATGAAATGAATCATGAATTGAATCATGAATAATGAATCAGGAATAATGAATTGAATTATGAATCATGAATCATGAATTGAATCATGAATCATGAATTGAATTATGAATCATGAATTGAATCATGAATCATGAAATAAATCATGAATTGAATCATGAATCATGAATTATGAATTGAATCATATCTTGAAGCATGAATCATGAATTGAATCATGAATCATAATTTGAATCATGAATTAAATCATGAATCATGAATTGAATCATGAATCATAAATTGAATCATGAATACTGAATTGAATCATGAATCATGAATTGAATCATTAATCATGAATTATGATTTGAATCATGAATCATGAATTGAATAATATCTTAAATCATGAATCATGAATTAAATCATGAATCAGGATTTGAATCATGAAATGAATCATGAATCATGAATTGAATCATATCTTGAATCGTGAATCATTAATTGAATCATGAATCAGGATTTGAATTATGAATTAAATCATGAATCATAATAAATGGAATGAATTATGAATCATGAATCAAATCATGAATCATGAATCGAATCATGATTTATGAATCATAAATCGAATCATGATTCATGAATCATAAATCATGAATCGAATCATGAATCATGAATTGAATCATAAATCATGAATCATTAAATGAATCATGAATTAAATCATGAATCATGAATTGAATCATGATGATTTATGAATCATGAATCATGAATCGAATCATGATTCATGATCCATGAATCATGAATCAAATCATAAATCATGAATCAAATCATAAATCATGAATTCAATCATAAATCATGAATCCTTAAATGAATCATGAACTAAATTATGAATCATGAATTGAATCATGAATCATGAATCATGAATCATGAAATGAATTATGAATTGAATCATGAATCATGAATTGAATAATGAATCATAAATCATAAATCATGAATCGAATCATGATTCATGAATTGAATCATGAATCATGAATCATGAATCATGAAATGAATCATGAATTAAATCATGAATCATGAATTGAATCATGAATCATAAATCATGAATCGAATCATGATTCATGAATTGAATCATGAATCATGAATCATGAATCATGAATTGAATCATGAATCATGAATAGTATCTTGAATTGAATCATGAATCATGAATTGAATCATGAATCATGAATTGAATCATGAATAATGAATCAGGAATCATGAATTGAATCATGAATCATGAATCATAAATCAAATAATGAATAATGAATCATGAATTGAATAATGAATCTTGAATCATTAAATGAATCATGAATTAAATAATAAATCATGAATTGAATCATGAATCATGAATAGAATCATAAATCATGAATTGAATCATGCATCATGAATCATGAATCATGAATCGAGAAATGAATCATGAATTGAATCATGCATCATCAATTAAAATCATGAAACATGAATTATGAATCATGAATCATGAATCCTGAATTAAATCATGAATCATAAATTATGAATCATGAAGCGAATCATGAATCATGAATTGAATCATGAATCATGAATTGAAACATGAATCATGAATTATGATTTGAATCATGAATCATGAATTGAATCATATCTTGAATCATGAATCATGAATTGAATCATGAATCATGAATTGAATCATGAATCATGAATTGAATCATGAATTGAATCATGAATTGAATCATGAATTGAATCATGAATCATGAATTGAATAATGAATCATGAATTATGATTTATTTGAATCATGAATCGTGAATTGAATCATATCTTGAATCATGAATCATGAATTGAATCATGAATCATGATTTGAATCATGAATTGAATCATGAATCATGAATTTAATCAAGAATCGAATCATAAATCATGAATCGAATCATGAATCATGAATCGAACCATGATTTATGAATCATGAATCATGAATCGAATCATGATTCATGAATCATGAATCATGAATCGAATCATAAATCATGAATCGAATCATAAATCATGAATTGAATCATGAATCATGAATTATTAAATGAATCTTGAATTAAATAATGAATCATGAATTTAATAATGAATCATGAATAGAATCATGAGTCATGAATTGAATCATGAATCATTAATTGAATCATGAATCATGAATTGAATCATGAATCATGAAATGAATCATGAATCATGAATCATGAATTGAATCATGAATCATGAATTATGAATCCAATCATGAAACATGAATCGAATCATGATTTATTAATCATAAATCAAATCATGATTCATGAATCATGAATCAAATCATGATTTATGAATCATGAATCGAATCATAAATCATGAATTGAATCATAAATCATGAATCATGAAATGAATCATGAATTGAATCATGAGTCATGAATTGAATCATGAATCATGAATTGAATCATGAATCATGAATTGAATCATGAATCATGAATCATGAATTGAATTATGAATCATGAATCATGAATTGAATCATGAATCATGAATTGAATCATGAATCATGAATTGAATCATGAAATGAATCATGAATCATGAATTGAATCATGAATCATGAAATGAATCATGAATCATGAATCATGAATTGAATCATGAATCATGAATTATGAATCCAATCATGAAACATGAATCGAATCATGATTTATTAATCATAAATCAAATCATGATTCATGAATCATGAATCAAATCATGATTTATGAATCATGAATCGAATCATAAATCATGAATTGAATCATAAATCATGAATCATGAAATGAATCATGAATTGAATCATGAGTCATGAATTGAATCATGAATCATGAATTGAATCATGAATCATGAATTGAATCATGAATCATGAATCATGAATTGAATTATGAATCATGAATCATGAATTGAATCATGAATCATGAATTGAATCATGAATCATGAATTGAATCATGAAATGAATCATGAATCATGAATTGAATCATGAATAATGAAACAGGAATAATGAATTGAATCATGAATCATGAATTAAATAATAAATCATGAATCATGAATTGAATTATGAATCATAATTTGAATCATGAATTAAATCATGAATCATGAATTGAATCATGAATCATGAATTGAATCATGAATCATGAATCATGAATTGAATCATGAATCATGAATCATGAATTGAATCATGAATCATGAATCATGAATTGAATCATGAATCATGAATCATGAACTTGAATCATGAATCATGAATTGAATCATGAATCATGAATTGAATCATGAAGTGAATCATGAATCATGAATTAAATCACGAATCATGAATTGAATTATGAATCATGAATCATGAATTGAATCATGAATCATGAATCATGAATCAAATCATAAATCATGAATCTTGAAATGAATCATGAATCAAGAATCATGAATCGAATCATGATTTATGAATAATGAATCACGAATCAAATCATGATTCATGAATCATGAATCATGAATTGAATCATAATTCATGAATCATGAATCATGAATCGAATCATAAATCATGAATTGAATCATAAATCATGAATCATAAAATGAATCATGAATTGAATCATGAGTCATGAATCATGAAATGAATCATGAATTGAATCATGAGTCATGAATCATGAATTGAATCATGAATCATGAATTGAATCGTGAATCATGAATCATGAATTGAATCATGAATCATGAATCATGAATTGAATCATGAATCATGAATCATGAATTGAATCATGAATCATGAATCATGAATTGAATCATGAATCATGAATTGAATCATGAAGTGAATCATGAATCATGAATTAAATCACGAATCATGAATTGAATTATGAATCATGAATTGAAACATGAATCATGAATTGAATCATGAATAATGAATCATGAATTGAATCATGAATTGAATATAATCTTGAATTATGAATCATGAATTGAATCATGAATCATGAATTGAATCATGAATCATGAATTGAAACATGAATCATGAATTATGATTTGAATCATGAATCATGAATTGAATCATATCTTGAATCATGAATCATGAATTGAATCATGAATCATGAATTGAATCATGAATCATGAATTGAATCATGAATTGAATCATGAATCATGAATTGAATAATGAATCATGAATTATGATTTGAATCATGAATCATGAATTGAATCATGAATCATGAATTGAATCATGATTTGAATCATGAATTGTATCATGAATCATGAATTTAATCAAGAATCGAATCATAAATCATGAATCGAATCATGAATCATGAATCATGAATCGAACCATGATTTATGAATCATGAATCATGAATCGAATCATGATTCATGAATCATGAATCATGAATCGAATCATAAATCATGAATCGAATCATAAATCATGAATTGAATCATGAATCATGAATTATTAAATGAATCTTGAATTAAATAATGAATCATGAATTTAATAATGAATCATGAATAGAATCATGAGTCATGAATTGAATCATGAATCATTAATTGAATCATGAATTGAATCATGAATCATGAAATGAATCATGAATCATGAATCATGAATTGAATCATGAATCATGAATTATGAATCCAATCATGAAACATGAATCGAATCATGATTTATTAATCATAAATCAAATCATGATTCATGAATCATGAATCAAATCATGATTTATGAATCATGAATCGAATCATAAATCATGAATTGAATCATAAATCATGAATCATGAAATGAATCATGAATTGAATCATGAGTCATAAATTGAATCATGAATCATGAATTGAATCATGAATCATGAATTGAATCATGAATCATGAATCATGAATTGAATTATGAATCATGAATCATGAATTGAATCATGAATCATGAATTGAATCATGAATCATGAATTGAATCATGAAATGAATCATGAATCATGAATTGAATCATGAATAATGAATCAGGAATAATGAATTGAATCATGAATCATGAATTAAATAATAAATCATGAATCATGAATTGAATTATGAATCATAATTTGAATCATGAATTAAATCATGAATCATGAATTGAATCATGAATCATGAATTGAATCATGAATCATGAATCATGAATTGAATCATGAATCATGAATTGAATCATGAATCATGAATCATGAATTGAATCATGAATCATGAATCATGAATTGAATCATGAATCATGAATCATGAATTGAATCATGAATCATGAATCATGAATTGAATCATGAATCATGAATTGAATCATGAAGTGAATCATGAATCATGAATTAAATCACGAATCATAAATTGAATTATGAATCATGAATCATGAATTGAATCATGAATCATGAATTGAATTATGAATCATGAATTGAAACATGAATCATGAATAGAATCATGAATAATGAATCATGAATTAAATCATGAATTGAATAATATCTTGAATTATGAATCATGAATTGAATCATGAATCATGAATTGAATCATGAATCATGAATTGAAACATGAATCATGAATTATGATTTGAATCATGAATCATGAATTGAATCATGAATTGAATCATGAATTGAATCATGAATCTTGAATTGAATAATGAATCATGAATTGAATCATGAATCATGAATTGAATAATGAATCATGAATTATGATTTGAATCATGAATCATGAATTGAATCATATCTTGAATCATGAATCATGAATTGAATCATGAATCATGATTTGAATCATGAATTGAATCATGAATCATGAATTTAATCAAGAATCGAATCATAAATCATGAATCGAATCATGAGTCATGAATCATGAATTGAATCATGAATCATGAATTGAATCGTGAATCATGAATCATGAATTGAATCATGAATCATGAATCATGAATTGAATCATGCATCATCAATTAAAATCATGAAACATGAATTATGAATCATGAATCATGAATCCTGAATTAAATCATGAATCATAAATTATGAATCATGAAGCGAATCATGAATCATGAATTGAATCATGAATCATGAATTGAATCATGAATCATGAATTGAAACATGAATCATGAATTATGATTTGAATCATGAATCATGAATTGAATCATATCTTGAATCATGAATCATGAATTGAATCATGAATCATGAATTGAATCATGAATCATGAATTGAATCATGAATTGAATCATGAATTGAATCATGAATCATGAATTGAATAATGAATCATGAATTATGATTTGAATCATGAATCGTGAATTGAATCATATCTTGAATCATGAATCATGAATTGAATCATGAATCATGATTTGAATCATGAATTGAATCATGAATCATGAATTTAATCAAGAATCGAATCATAAATCATGAATCGAATCATGAATCATGAATCATGAATCGAACCATGATTTATGAATCATGAATCATGAATCGAATCATGATTCATGAATCATGAATCATGAATCGAATCATAAATCATGAATCAAATCATAAATCATGAATTGAATCATGAATCATGAATTATTAAATGAATCTTGAATTAAATAATGAATCATGAATTTAATAATGAATCATGAATAGAATCATGAGTCATGAATTGAATCATGAATCATTAATTGAATCATGAATCAGGAATTGAATCATGAATCATGAAATGAATCATGAATCATGAATCATGAATTGAATCATGAATCATGAATTATGAATCCAATCATGAAACATGAATCGAATCATGATTTATTAATCATAAATCAAATCATGATTCATGAATCATGAATCAAATCATGATTTATGAATCATGAATCGAATCATAAATCATGAATTGAATCATAAATCATGAATCATGAAATGAATCATGAATTGAATCATGAGTCATGAATTGAATCATGAATCATGAATTGAATCATGAATCATGAATTGAATCATGAATCATGAATCATGAATTGAATTATGAATCATGAATCATGAATTGAATCATGAATCATGAATTGAATCATGAATCATGAATTGAATCATGAAATGAATCATGAATCATGAATTGAATCATGAATAATGAATCAGGAATAATGAATTGAATCATGAATCATGAATTAAATAATAAATCATGAATCATGAATTGAATTATGAATCATAATTTGAATCATGAATTAAATCATGAATCATGAATCATGAATTGAATCATGAATCATGAATCATGAATTGAATCATGAATCATGAATCATGAATTGAATCATGAATCATGAATCATGAATTGAATCATGAATCATGAATCATGAATTGAATCATGAATCATGAATTGAATCATGAATCATGAATTGAATCATGAAGTGAATCATGAATCATGAATTAAATCACGAATCATGAATTGAATTATGAATCATGAATCATGAATTGAATCATGAATCATGAATCATGAATCAAATCATAAATCATGAATCTTGAAATGAATCATGAATCAAGAATCATGAATCGAATCATGATTTATGAATAATGAATCACGAATCAAATCATGATTCATGAATCATGAATCATGAATTGAATCATAATTCATGAATCATGAATCATGAATCGAATCATAAATCATGAATTGAATCATAAATCATGAATCATGAAATGAATCATGAATTGAATCATGAGTCATGAATCATGAAATGAATCATGAATTGAATCATGAGTCATGAATCATGAATTGAATCATGAATAATGAATTGAATCGTGAATCATGAATCATGAATTGAATCATGAATCATGAATCATGAATTGAATCATGAATCATGAATCATGAATTGAATCATGAATCATGAATCATGAATTGAATCATGAATCATGAATTGAATCATGAAGTGAATCATGAATCATGAATTAAATCACGAATCATGAATTGAATTATGAATCATGAATCATGAATTGAATCATGAATCATGAATTGAATTATGAATCATGAATTGAAACATGAATCATGAATTGAATCATGAATAATGAATCATGAATTGAATCATGAATTGAATATAATCTTGAATTATGAATCATGAATTGAATCATGAATCATGAATTGAATCATGAATCATGAATTATGATTTGAATCATGAATTATGATTTGAATCATGAATCATGAATTGAATCATATCTTGAATCATGAATCATGAATTGAATCATGAATCATGAATTGAATCATGAATCATGAATTGAATCATGAATTGAATCATGAATTGAATCATGAATCATGAATTGAATAATGAATCATGAATTATGATTTGAATCATGAATCATGAATTGAATCATGAATCATGAATTGAATCATGATTTGAATCATGAATTGAATCATGAATCATGAATTTAATCAAGAATCGAATCATAAATCATGAATCGAATCATGAATCATGAATCATGAATCGAACCATGATTTATGAATCATGAATCATGAATCGAATCATGATTCATGAATCATGAATCATGAATCGAATCATAAATCATGAATCGAATCATAAATCATGAATTGAATCATGAATCATGAATTATTAAATGAATCTTGAATTAAATAATGAATCATGAATTTAATAATGAATCATGAATAGAATCATGAGTCATGAATTGAATCATGAATCATTAATTGAATCATGAATTGAATCATGAATCATGAAATGAATCATGAATCATGAATCATGAATTGAATCATGAATCATGAATTATGAATCCAATCATGAAACATGAATCGAATCATGATTTATTAATCATAAATCAAATCATGATTCATGAATCATGAATCAAATCATGATTTATGAATCATGAATCGAATCATAAATCATGAATTGAATCATAAATCATGAATCATGAAATGAATCATGAATTGAATCATGAGTCATAAATTGAATCATGAATCATGAAATGAATCATGAATCATGAATTGAATCATGAATCATGAATCGTGAATTGAATTATGAATCATGAATCATGAATTGAATCATGAATCATGAATTGAATCATGAATCATGAATTGAATCATGAAATGAATCATGAATCATAAATTGAATCATGAATAATGAATCAGGAATAATGAATTGAATCATGAATCATGAATTAAATAATAAATCATGAATCATGAATTGAATTATGAATCATAATTTGAATCATGAATTAAATCATGAATCATGAATTGAATCATGAATCATGAATTGAATCATGAATCATGAATCATGAATTGAATCATGTATCATGAATTGAATCATGAATCATGAATCATGAATTGAATCATGAATCATGAATCATGAATTGAATCATGAATCATGAATCATGAATTGAATCATGAATCATGAATCATGAATTGAATCATGAATCATGAATTGAATCATGAAGTGAATCATGAATCATGAATTAAATCACGAATCATAAATTGAATTATGAATCATGAATCATGAATTGAATCATGAATCATGAATTGAATTATGAATCATGAATTGAAACATGAATCATGAATTGAATCATGAATAATGAATCATGAATTGAATCATGAATTGAATAATATCTTGAATTATGAATCATGAATTGAATCATGAATCATGAATTGAATCATGAATCATGAATTGAAACATAAATCATGAATTATGATTTGAATCATAAATCATGAATTGAATCATGAATTGAATCATGAATTGAATCATGAATCTTGAATTGAATAATGAATCATGAATTGAATCATGAATCATGAATTGAATAATGAATCATGAATTATGATTTGAATCATGAATCATGAATTGAATCATATCTTGAATCATGAATCATGAATTGAATCATGAATCATGATTTGAATCATGAATTGAATCATGAATCATGAATTTAATCAAGAATCGAATCATAAATCATGAATTGAATCATGAGTCATGAATCATGAATTGAATCATGAATCATGAATTGAATCGTGAATCATGAATCATGAATCATGAATTGAATCATGAATCATGAATCATGAATTGAATCATGAATCATGAATCATGAATTGAATCATGAATCATGAATTGAATCATGAAGTGAATCATGAATCATGAATTAAATCACGAATCATGAATTGAATTATGAATCATGAATCATGAATTGAATCATGAATCATGAATTGAATTATGAATCATGAATTGAAACATGAATCATGAATTGAATCATGAATAATGAATCATGAATTGAATCATGAATTGAATATAATCTTGAATTATGAATCATGAATTGAATCATGAATCATGAATTGAATCATGAATCATGAATTGAAACATGAATCATGAATTATGATTTGAATCATGAATTGAATCATATCTTGAATCATGAATCATGAATTGAATCATGAATCATGAATTGAATCATGAATCATGAATTGAATCATGAATTGAATCATGAATCATGAATTGAATAATGAATCATGAATTATGATTTGAATCATGAATCATGAATTGAATCATGAATCATGAATTGAATCATGATTTGAATCATGAATTGAATCATGAATCATGAATTTAATCAAGAATCGAATCATAAATCATGAATCGAATCATGAATCATGAATCATGAATCGAACCATGATTTATAAATCATGAATCATGAATCGAATCATGATTCATGAATCATGAATCATGAATCGAATCATAAATCATGAATCGAATCATAAATCATGAATTGAATCATGAATCATGAATTATTAAATGAATCTTGAATTAAATAATGAATCATGAATTTAATAATGAATCTTGAATAGAATCATGAGTCATGAATTGAATCATGAATCATTAATTGAATCATGAATCATGAATTGAATCATGAATCATGAAATGAATCATGAATCATGAATCATGAATTGAATCATGAATCATGAATTATGAATCCAATCATGAAACATGAATCGAATCATGATTTATTAATCATAAATCAAATCATGATTCATGAATCATGAATCAAATCATGATTTATGAATCATGAATCGAATCATAAATCATGAATTGAATCATAAATCATGAATCATGAAATGAATCATGAATTGAATCATGAGTCATGAATTGAATCATGAATCATGAATTGAATCATGAATCATGAATTGAATCATGAATCATGAATCATGAATTGAATTATGAATCATGAATCATGAATTGAATCATGAATCATGAATTGAATCATGAATCATGAATTGAATCATGAAATGAATCATGAATCATGAATTGAATCATGAATAATGAATCAGGAATAATGAATTGAATCATGAATCATGAATTAAATAATAAATCATGAATCATGAATTGAATTATGAATCATAATTTGAATCATGAATTAAATCATGAATCATGAATTGAATCATGAATCATGAATTGAATCATGAATCATGAATCATGAATTGAATCATGAATCATGAATTGAATCATGAATCATGAATCATGAATTGAATCATGAATCATGAATCATGAATTGAATCATGAATCATGAATCATGAATTGAATCATGAATCATGAATCATGAATTGAATCATGAATCATGAATTGAATCATGAAGTGAATCATGAATCATGAATTAAATCACGAATCATGAATTGAATTATGAATCATGAATCATGAATTGAATCATGAATCATGAATCATGAATCAAATCATAAATCATGAATCTTGAAATGAATCATGAATCAAGAATCATGAATCGAATCATGATTTATGAATAATGAATCATGAATCAAATCATGATTCATGAATCATGAATCATGAATTGAATCATAATTCATGAATCATGAATCATGAATCGAATCATAAATCATGAATTGAATCATAAATCATGAATCATGAAATGAATCATGAATTAAATCATGAGTCATTATTTGAATCATGAATCATGAATCATGAATTGAATCATGAATCATGAATTGAATCGTGAATCATGAATCATGAATTGAATCATGAATCATGAATCATGAATTGAATCATGAATCATGAATCATGAATTGAATCATGAATCATGAATTGAATCATGAATCATGAATTGAATCATGAAGAGAATCATGAATCATGAATTAAATCATGAATCATGAATTGAATTATGAATCATGAATCATGAATTGAATCATGAATCATGAATTGAATTATGAATCATGAATTGAAACATGAATCATGAATTGAATCATGAATCATGAATTGAATTATGAATCATGAATTGAAACATGAATCATGAATTGAATCATGAATAATGAATCATGAATTGAATCATGAATTGAATATAATCTTGAATTATGAATCATGAATTGAATCATGAATTGAATCATGAATCATGAATTGAAACATGAATCATGAATTATGATTTGAATCATGAATCATGAATTGAATCATATCTTGAATCATGAATCATGAATTGAATCATGAATCATGAATTGAATCATGAATCATGAATTGAATCATGAATTGAATCATGAATTGAATCATGAATCATGAATTGAATAATGAATCATGAATTATGATTTGAATCATGAATCATGAATTGAATCATATCTTGAATCATGAATCATGAATTGAATCATGAATCATGATTTGAATCATGAATTGAATCATGAATCATTAATTGAATCATGAATCATGAATTGAATCATGAATCATGAAATGAATCATGAATCATGAATCATTAATTGAATCATGAATCATGAATTATGAATCCAATCATGAAACATGAATCGAATCATGATTTATTAATCATAAATCAAATCATGATTCATGAATCATGAATGAAATCATGATTTATGAATCATGAATCGAATCATAAATCATGAATTGAATCATAAATCATGAATCATGAAATGAATCATGAATTGAATCATGAGTCATGAATTGAATCATGAATCATGAATTGAATCATGAATCATGAATTGAATCATGAATCATGAATCATGAATTGAATTATGAATCATGAATCATGAATTGAATCATGAATCATGAATTGAATCATGAATCATGAATTGAATCAGGAATAATGAATTGAATCATGAATCATGAATTAAATAATAAATCATGAATCATGAATTGAATTATGAATCATAATTTGAATCATGAATTAAATCATGAATCATGAATTGAATCATGAATCATGAATTGAATCATGAATCATGAATTGAATCATGAAGTGAATCATGATTAATGAATTAAATCACGAATCATGAATTGAATTATGAATCATGAATCATGAATTGAATCATGAATCATGAATTGAATTATGAATCATGAATTGAAACATGAATCATGAATCATGAATTGAATCATGAATCATGAATTGAATCATGAATCATGAATCATGAATTGAATCATGAATCATGAATCATGAATCATGAATTGAATCATGAATCATGAATCATGAATTGAATCATGAATCATGAATCATGAATTGAATCATGAATCATGAATTGAATCATGAAGTGAATCATGAATCATGAATTAAATCACGAATCATGAATTGAATTATGAATCATGAATCATGAATTGAATCATGAATCATGAATCATGAATCAAATCATAAATCATGAATCTTGAAATGAATCATGAATCAAGAATCATGAATCGAATCATGATTTATGAATAATGAATCATGAATCAAATCATGATTCATGAATCATGAATCATGAATTGAATCATAATTCATGAATCATGAATCATGAATCGAATCATAAATCATGAATTGAATCATAAATCATGAATCATGAAATGAATCATGAATTAAATCATGAGTCATTATTTGAATCATGAATCATGAATCATGAATTGAATCATGAATCATGAATTGAATCGTGAATCATGAATCATGAATTGAATCATGAATCATGAATCATGAATTGAATCATGAATCATGAATCATGAATTGAATCATGAATCATGAATTGAATCATGAATCATGAATTGAATCATGAAGAGAATCATGAATCATGAATTAAATCATGAATCATGAATTGAATTATGAATCATGAATCATGAATTGAATCATGAATCATGAATTGAATTATGAATCATGAATTGAAACATGAATCATGAATTGAATCATGAATCATGAATTGAATTATGAATCATGAATTGAAACATGAATCATGAATTGAATCATGAATAATGAATCATGAATTGAATCATGAATTGAATATAATCTTGAATTATGAATCATGAATTGAATCATGAATTGAATCATGAATCATGAATTGAAACATGAATCATGAATTATGATTTGAATCATGAATCATGAATTGAATCATATCTTGAATCATGAATCATGAATTGAATCATGAATCATGAATTGAATCATGAATCATGAATTGAATCATGAATTGAATCATGAATTGAATCATGAATCATGAATTGAATAATGAATCATGAATTATGATTTGAATCATGAATCATGAATTGAATCATATCTTGAATCATGAATCATGAATTGAATCATGAATCATGATTTGAATCATGAATTGAATCATGAATCATTAATTGAATCATGAATCATGAATTGAATCATGAATCATGAAATGAATCATGAATCATGAATCATTAATTGAATCATGAATCATGAATTATGAATCCAATCATGAAACATGAATCGAATCATGATTTATTAATCATAAATCAAATCATGATTCATGAATCATGAATGAAATCATGATTTATGAATCATGAATCGAATCATAAATCATGAATTGAATCATAAATCATGAATCATGAAATGAATCATGAATTGAATCATGAGTCATGAATTGAATCATGAATCATGAATTGAATCATGAATCATGAATTGAATCATGAATCATGAATCATGAATTGAATTATGAATCATGAATCATGAATTGAATCATGAATCATGAATTGAATCATGAATCATGAATTGAATCAGGAATAATGAATTGAATCATGAATCATGAATTAAATAATAAATCATGAATCATGAATTGAATTATGAATCATAATTTGAATCATGAATTAAATCATGAATCATGAATTGAATCATGAATCATGAATTGAATCATGAATCATGAATTGAATCATGAAGTGAATCATGATTAATGAATTAAATCACGAATCATGAATTGAATTATGAATCATGAATCATGAATTGAATCATGAATCATGAATTGAATTATGAATCATGAATTGAAACATGAATCATGAATTGAATCATGAATAATGAATCATGAATTGAATCATGAATTGAATAATATCTTGAATTATGAATCATGAATTGAATCATGAATCATGAATTGAATCATGAATCATGAATTGAAACATGAATCATGAATTATGATTTGAATCATGAATCATGAATTAAATCATGAATTGAATCATGAATTGAATCATGAATCTTGAATTGAATAATGAATCATGAATTGAATCATGAATCATGAATTGAATAATGAATCATGAATTATGATTTGAATCATGAATCATGAATTGAATCATATCTTGAATCATGAATCATGAATTGAATCATGAATCATGAATTGAATCATGAATCATGATTTGAATCATGAATTGAATCATGAATCATGAATTTAATCAAGAATCGAATCATACATCATGAATCGAATCATGAATCATGAATCATGAATCGAACCATGATTTATGAATCATGAATCATGAATCGAATCATGATTCATGGATCATGAATCATGAATCGAATCATAAATCATGAATCGAATCATAAATCATGAATTGAATCATGAATCATGAATTATTAAATGAATCTTGAATTAAATAATGAATCATGAATTTAATAATGAATCATGAATAGAATCATGAGTCATGAATTGAATCATGAATCATTAATTGAATCATGAATCATGAATTGAATCAAGAATCATGAAATGAATCATGAATCATGAATCATGAATTGAATCATGAATCATGAATTATGAATCCAATCATGAAACATGAATCGAATCATGATTTATTAATCATAAATCAAATCATGATTCATGAATCATGAATCAAATCATGATTTATGAATCATGAATCGAATCATAAATCATGAATTGAATCATAAATCATGAATCATGAAATGAATCATGAATTGAATCATGAGTCATGAATTGAATCATGAATCATGAATTGAATCATGAATCATGAATTGAATCATGAATCATGAATCATGAATTGAATTATGAATCATGAATCATGAATTGAATCATGAATCATGAATTGAATCATGAAATGAATCATGAATTGAATCATGAATAATGAATCAGGAATAATGAATTGAATTATGAATCATGAATCATGAATTGAATCATGAATCATGAATTGAATTATGAATCATGAATTGAATCATGAATCATGAAATGAATCATGAATTGAATCATGAATCATGAATTATGAATTGAATCATATCTTGAAGCATGAATCATGAATTGAATCATGAATCATAATTTGAATCATGAATTAAATCATGAATCATGAATTGAATCATGAATCATAAATTGAATCATGAATACTGAATTGAATCATGAATCATGAATTGAATCATTAATCATGAATTATGATTTGAATCATGAATCATGAATTGAATAATATCTTAAATCATGAATCATGAATTAAATCATGAATCAGGATTTGAATCATGAAATGAATCATGAATCATGAATTGAATCATATCTTGAATCGTGAATCATTAATTGAATCATGAATCAAGATTTGAATTATGAATTAAATCATGAATCATAATAAATGGAATGAATTATGAATCATGAATCAAATCATGAATCATGAATCGAATCATGATTTATGAATCATAAATCGAATCATGATTCATGAATCATAAATCATGAATCGAATCATCAATCATGAATTGAATCATAAATCATGAATCATTAAATGAATCATGAATTAAATCATGAATCATGAATTGAATCATGATGATTTATGAATCATGAATCATGAATCGAATCATGATTCATGATCCATGAATCATGAATCAAATCATAAATCATGAATCAAATCATAAATCATGAATTCAATCATAAATCATGAATCCTTAAATGAATCATGAATTAAATTATGAATCATGAATTGAATCATGAATCATGAATTGAATCAAGAATCATGAATTGAATCATGAATCATGAATCATGAATCATGAAATGAATTATGAATTGAATCATGAATCATGAATTGAATAATGAATCATAAATCATAAATCATGAATCGAATCATGATTCATGAATTGAATCATGAATCATGAATCATGAATCATGAAATGAATCATGAATTAAATCATGAATCATGAATTGAATCATGAATCATAAATCATGAATCGAATCATGATTCATGAATTGAATCATGAATCATGAATCATGAATCATGAATTGAATCATGAATCATGAATAGTATCTTGAATTGAATCATGAATCATGAATTGAATCATGAATCATGAATTGAATCATGAATAATGAATCAGGAATCATGAATTGAATCAAGAATCATGAATCATGAATCGAATAATGAATCATGAATCATGAATTGAATAATGAATCTTGAATCATTAAATGAATCATGAATTAAATAATAAATCATGAATTGAATCATGAATCATGAATAGAATCATAAATCATGAATTGAATCATGCATCATGAATCATGAATCATGAATCGAGAAATGAATCATGAATTGAATCATGCATCATCAATTAAAATCATGAAACATGAATTATGAATCATGAATCCTGAATTAAATCATGAATCATAAATTATGAATCATGAAGCGAATCATGAATCATGAATTGAATCATGAATCATGAATTGAATCATAAATCATGAATTGAATCATGAATTGAAACATGAATCATGAATTATGATTTGAATCATGAATCATGAATTGAATCATATCTTGAATCATGAATCATGAATTGAATCATGAATCATGAATTGAATCATGAATTGAATCATGAATTGAATCATGAATCATGAATTGAATAATGAATTATGAATTATGATTTGAATCATGAATCGTGAATTGAATCATATCTTGAATCATGAATCATGAATTGAATCATGAATCATGATTTGAATCATGAATTGAATCAGGAATCATGAATTTAATCAAGAATCGAATCATAAATCATGAATCGAATCATGAATCATGAATCATGAATCGAACCATGATTTATGAATCATGAATCATGAATCGAATCATGATTCATGAATCATGAATCATGAATCGAATCATAAATCATGAATCGAATCATAAATCATGAATTGAATCATGAATCATGAATTATTAAATGAATCTTGAATTAAATAATGAATCATGAATTTAATAATGAATCATGAATAGAATCATGAGTCATGAATTGAATCATGAATCATTAATTGAATCATGAATCATGAATTGAATCATGAATCATGAAATGAATCATGAATCATGAATCATGAATTGAATCATGAATCATGAATTATGAATCCAATCATGAAACATGAATCGAATCATGATTTATTAATCATAAATCAAATCATGATTCATGAATCATGAATCAAATCATGATTTATGAATCATGAATCGAATCATAAATCATGAATTGAATCATAAATCATGAATCATGAAATGAATCATGAATTGAATCATAAATCATGAATTGAATCATGAATCATGAATTGAATTATGAATCATGAATCATGAATTGAATCATGAATCATGAATTGAATCATGAATCATGAATTGAATCATGAATTGAATCATGAATCATGAATTGAATCATGAATCATGAATTGAATCATGAAATGAATCATGAATCATGAATTGAATCATGAATAATGAATCAGGAATAATGAATTGAATCATGAATCATGAATTAAATAATAAATCATGAATCATGAATTGAATTATGAATCATAATTTGAATCATGAATTAAATCATGAATCATGAATTGAATCATGAATCATGAATTGAATCATGAATCATGAATCATGAATTGAATCATGAATCATGAATCATGAATTGAATCATGAATCATGAATCATGAATTGAATCATGAATCATGAATCATGAATTGAATCATGAATCATGAATTGAATCATGAAGTGAATCATGAATCATGAATTAAATCACGAATCATGAATTGAATTATGAATCATGAATCATGAATTGAATCATGAATCATGAATCATGAATCAAATCATAAATCATGAATCTTGAAATGAATCATGAATCAAGAATCATGAATCGAATCATGATTTATGAATAATGAATCACGAATCAAATCATGATTCATGAATCATGAATCATGAATTGAATCATAATTCATGAATCATGAATCATGAATCGAATCATAAATCATGAATTGAATCATAAATCATGAATCATGAAATGAATCATGAATTGAATCATGAGTCATGAATCATGAATTGAATCATGAATCATGAATTGAATCGTGAATCATGAATCATGAATTGAATCATGAATCATGAATCATGAATTGAATCATGAATCATGAATCATGAATTGAATCATGAATCATGAATCATGAATTGAATCATGAATCATGAATTGAATCATGAAGTGAATCATGAATCATGAATTAAATCACGAATCATGAATTGAATTATGAATCATGAATCATGAATTGAATCATGAATCATGAATTGAATTATGAATCATGAATTGAAACATGAATCATGAATTGAATCATGAATAATGAATCATGAATTGAATCATGAATTGAATATAATCTTGAATTATGAATCATGAATTGAATCATGAATCATGAATTGAATCATGAATCATGAATTGAAACATGAATCATGAATTATGATTTGAATCATGAATCATGAATTGAATCATATCTTGAATCATGAATCATGAATTGAATCATGAATCATGAATTGAATCATGAATCATGAATTGAATCATGAATTGAATCATGAATTGAATCATGAATCATGAATTGAATAATGAATCATGAATTATGATTTGAATCATGAATCATGAATTGAATCATGAATCATGAATTGAATCATGATTTGAATCATGAATTGAATCATGAATCATGAATTTAATCAAGAATCGAATCATAAATCATGAATCGAATCATGAATCATGAATCATGAATCGAACCATGATTTATGAATCATGAATCATGAATCGAATCATGATTCATGAATCATGAATCATGAATCGAATCATAAATCATGAATCGAATCATAAATCATGAATTGAATCATGAATCATGAATTATTAAATGAATCGTGAATTAAATAATGAATCATGAATTTAATAATGAATCATGAATAGAATCATGAGTCATGAATTGAATCATGAATCATGAATTGAATCATGAATCATGAATTATGAATCCAATCATGAAACATGAATCGAATCATGATTTATTAATCATAAATCAAATCATGATTCATGAATCATGAATCAAATCATGATTTATGAATCATGAATCGAATCATAAATCATGAATTGAATCATAAATCATGAATCATGAAATGAATCATGAATTGAATCATGAGTCATGAATTGAATCATGAATCATGAATTGAATCATGAATCATGAATTGAATCATGAATCATGAATCATGAATTGAATTATGAATCATGAATTGAATCATGAATCATGAATTGAATCATGAATCATGAATTGAATCATGAAATGAATCATGAATTATGAATTGAATCATGAATAATGAATCAGGAATAATGAATTGAATCATGAATCATGAATTAAATAATAAATCATGAATCATGAATTGAATTATGAATCATAATTTGAATCATGAATTAAATCATGAATCATGAATTGAATCATGAATCATGAATTGAATCATGAATCATGAATCATGAATTGAATCATGAATCATGAATTGAATCATGAATCATGAATCATGAATTGAATCATGAATCATGAATCATGAATTGAATCATGAATCATGAATCAAGAATTGAATCATGAATCATGAATCATGAATTGAATCATGAATCATGAATTGAATCATGAAGTGAATCATGAATCATGAATTAAATCACGAATCATAAATTGAATTATGAATCATGAATCATGAATTGAATCATGAATCATGAATTGAATTATGAATCATGAATTGAATCATGAATCATGAATTGAATCATGAATCATGAATTGAAACATGAATCATGAATTATGATTTGAATCATGAATCATGAATTGAATCATGAATCATGAATTGAATTATGAATCATGAATTGAAACATGAATCATGAATTGAATCATGAATAATGAATCATGAATTGAATCATGAATTGAATAATATCTTGAATTATGAATCATGAATTGAATCATGAATCATGAATTGAATCATGAATCATGAATTGAAACATGAATCATGAATTATGATTTGAATCATGAATCATGAATTGAATCATGAATTGAATCATGAATCTTGAATTGAATAATGAATCATGAATTGAATCATGAATCATGAATTGAATCATGAATCATGAATCATGAATTGAATCATGAATCATGAATTGAATCATGAATCATGAATTGAATCATGAAGTGAATCATGAATCATGAATTAAATCACGAATCATGAATTGAATTATGAATCATGTATCATGAATTGAATCATGAATCATGAATCATGAATCAAATCATAAATCATGAATCTTGAAATGAATCATGAATCAAGAATCATGAATCGAATCATGATTTATGAATAATGAATCACGAATCAAATCATGATTCATGAATCATGAATCATGAATTGAATCATAATTCATGAATCATGAATCATGAATCGAATCATAAATCATGAATTGAATCATAAATCATGAATCATGAAATGAATCATGAATTGAATCATGAGTCATGAATCATGAATTGAATCATGAATCATGAATTGAATCGTGAATCATGAATCATGAATTGAATCATGAATCATGAATTGAATCATGAATCATGAATTGAATCATGAATCATGAATCATGAATTGAATCATGAATCATGAATTGAATCATGAAGTGAATCATGAATCATGAATTAAATCACGAATCATGAATTGAATTATGAATCATGAATCATGAATTGAATCATGAATCATGAATTGAATTATGAATCATGAATTGAATAATGAATCATGAATTATGATTTGAATCATGAATCATGAATTGAATCATATCTTGAATCATGAATCATGAATTGAATCATGAATCATGATTTGAATCATGAATTGAATCATGAATCATGAATTTAATCAAGAATCGAATCATAAATCATGAATCGAATCATGAATCATGAATCATGAATCGAACCATGATTTATGA
The DNA here is from genome assembly GCF_038048845.1 of Mixophyes fleayi. Lineage (NCBI taxonomy): Eukaryota > Metazoa > Chordata > Amphibia > Anura > Limnodynastidae > Mixophyes > Mixophyes fleayi. The sequence goes on along the minus strand of NW_027446192.1, from coordinate 50,629 downwards.
ATCATGAATCATGAATCGAATCATGATTCATGAATCATGAATCGAATCATAAATCATGAATCGAATCATAAATCATGAATTGAATCATGAATCATGAATTATTAAATGAATCTTGAATTAAATAATGAATCATGAATTTAATAATGAATCATGAATAGAATCATGAGTCATGAATTGAATCATGAATCATTAATTGAATCATGAATCATGAATTGAATCATGAATCATGAAATGAATCATGAATCATGAATCATGAATTGAATCATGAATCATGAATTATGAATCCAATCATGAAACATGAATCGAATCATGATTTATTAATCATAAATCAAATCATGATTCATGAATCATGAATCAAATCATGATTTATGAATCATGAATCGAATCATAAATCATGAATTGAATCATAAATCATGAATCATGAAATGAATCATGAATTGAATCATGAGTCATGAATTGAATCATGAATCATGAATTGAATCATGAATCATGAATTGAATCATGAATCATGAATCATGAATTGAATCATGAATCATGAATCATGAATTGAATCATGAATCATGAATCAAGAATTGAATCATGAATCATGAATCATGAATTGAATCATGAATCATGAATTGAATCATGAATCATGAATTGAATCATGAAGTGAATCATGAATCATGAATTAAATCACGAATCATAAATTGAATTATGAATCATGAATCATGAATTGAATCATGAATCATGAATTGAATTATGAATCATGAATTGAAACATGAATCATGAATTGAATCATGAATAATAAATCATGAATTGAATCATGAATTGAATAATATCTTGAATTATGAATCATGAATTGAATCATGAATCATGAATTGAATCATGAATCATGAATTGAAACATGAATCATGAATTATGATTTGAATCATGAATCATGAATTGAATCATGAATTGAATCATGAATCTTGAATTGAATAATGAATCATGAATTGAATCATGAATCATGAATTGAATCATGAATCATGAATCATGAATTGAATCATGAATCATGAATCATGAATTGAATCATGAATCATGAATTGAATCATGAAGTGAATCATGAATCATGAATTAAATCACGAATCATGAATTGAATTATGAATCATGAATCATGAATTGAATCATGAATCATGAATCATGAATCAAATCATAAATCATGAATCTTGAAATGAATCATGAATCAAGAATCATGAATCGAATCATGATTTATGAATAATGAATCACGAATCAAATCATGATTCATGAATCATGAATCATGAATTGAATCATAATTCATGAATCATGAATCATGAATCGAATCATAAATCATGAATTGAATCATAAATCATGAATCATGAAATGAATCATGAATTGAATCATGAGTCATGAATCATGAATTGAATCATGAGTCATGAATTGAATCATGAATCATGAATTGAATCATGAATCATGAATTGAATCATGAATCATGAATCATGAATTGAATCATGAATCATGAATCATGAATTGAATCATGAATCATGAATCAAGAATTGAATCATGAATCATGAATCATGAATTGAATCATGAATCATGAATTGAATCATGAATCATGAATTGAATCATGAAGTGAATCATGAATCATGAATTAAATCACGAATCATAAATTGAATTATGAATCATGAATCATGAATTGAATCATGAATCATGAATTGAATTATGAATCATGAATTGAAACATGAATCATGAATTGAATCATGAATAATAAATCATGAATTGAATCATGAATTGAATAATATCTTGAATTATGAATCATGAATTGAATCATGAATCATGAATTGAATCATGAATCATGAATTGAAACATGAATCATGAATTATGATTTGAATCATGAATCATGAATTGAATCATGAATTGAATCATGAATCTTGAATTGAATAATGAATCATGAATTGAATCATGAATCATGAATTGAATCATGAATCATGAATCATGAATTGAATCATGAATCATGAATCATGAATTGAATCATGAATCATGAATTGAATCATGAAGTGAATCATGAATCATGAATTAAATCACGAATCATGAATTGAATTATGAATCATGAATCATGAATTGAATCATGAATCATGAATCATGAATCAAATCATAAATCATGAATCTTGAAATGAATCATGAATCAAGAATCATGAATCGAATCATGATTTATGAATAATGAATCACGAATCAAATCATGATTCATGAATCATGAATCATGAATTGAATCATAATTCATGAATCATGAATCATGAATCGAATCATAAATCATGAATTGAATCATAAATCATGAATCATGAAATGAATCATGAATTGAATCATGAGTCATGAATCATGAATTGAATCATGAATCATGAATTGAATCGTGAATCATGAATCATGAATTGAATCATGAATCATGAATTGAATCATGAATCATGAATTGAATCATGAATCATGAATCATGAATTGAATCATGAATCATGAATTGAATCATGAAGTGAATCATGAATCATGAATTAAATCACGAATCATGAATTGAATTATGAATCATGAATCATGAATTGAATCATGAATCATAAATTGAATTATGAATCATGAATTGAAACATGAATCATGAATTGAATCATGAATAATGAATCATGAATTGAATCATGAATTGAATATAATCTTGAATTATGAATCATGAATTGAATCATGAATCATGAATTGAATCATGAATCATGAATTGAAACATGAATCATGAATTATGATTTGAATCATGAATCATGAATTGAATCATATCTTGAATCATGAATCATGAATTGAATCATGAATCATGAATTGAATCATGAATCATGAATTGAATCATGAATTGAATCATGAATTGAATAATGAATCATGAATTGAATAATGAATCATGAATTATGATTTGAATCATGAATCATGAATTGAATCATGAATCATGAATTGAATCATGATTTGAATCATGAATTGAATCATGAATCATGAATTTAATCAAGAATCGAATCATAAATCATGAATCGAATCATGAATCATGAATCATGAATCGAACCATGATTTATGAATCATGAATCATGAATCGAATCATGATTCATGAATCATGAATCATGAATCGAATCATAAATCATGAATCGAATCATAAATCATGAATTGAATCATGAATCATGAATTATTAAATGAATCTTGAATTAAATAATGAATCATGAATTTAATAATGAATCATGAATAGAATCATGAGTCATGAATTGAATCATGAATCATTAATTGAATCATGAATCATGAATTGAATCATGAATCATGAAATGAATCATGAATCATGAATCATGAATTGAATCATGAATCATGAATTATGAATCCAATCATGAAACATGAATCGAATCATGATTTATTAATCATAAATCAAATCATGATTCATGAATCATGAATCAAATCATGATTTATGAATCATGAATCGAATCATAAATCATGAATTGAATCATAAATCATGAATCATGAAATGAATCATGAATTGAATCATGAGTCATGAATTGAATCATAAATCATGAATTGAATCATGAATCATGAATTGAATCATGAATCATGAATCATGAATTGAATTATGAATCATGAATCATGAATTGAATCATGAATCATGAATTGAATCATGAATCATGAATTGAATCATGAATCATGAATTGAATCATGAAATGAATCATGAATCATGAATTGAATCATGAATAATGAATCAGGAATAATAAATTGAATCATGAATCATGAATTAAATAATAAATCATGAATCATGAATTGAATTATGAATCATAATTTGAATCATGAATTAAATCATGAATCATGAATTGAATCATGAATCATGAATTGAATCATGAATCATGAATCATGAATTGAATCATGAATCATGAATTGAATCATGAATCATGAATCATGAATTGAATCATGAATCATGAATCATGAATTGAATCATGAATCATGAATCATGAATTGAATCATGAATCATGAATCATGAATTGAATCATGAATCATGAATTGAATCATGAAGTGAATCATGAATCATGAATTAAATCACGAATCATAAATTGAATTATGAATCATGAATCATGAATTGAATCATGAATCATGAATTGAATTATGAATCATGAATTGAAACATGAATCATGAATTGAATCATGAATAATGAATCATGAATTGAATCATGAATTGAATAATATCTTGAATTATGAATCATGAATTGAATCATGAATCATGAATTGATTCATGAATCATGAATTGAAACATGAATCATGAATTATGATTTGAATCATGAATCATGAATTGAATCATGAATTGAATCATGAATTGAATCATGAATCTTGAATTGAATAATGAATCATGAATTGAATCATGAATCATGAATTGAATAATGAATCATGAATTATGATTTGAATCATGAATCATGAATTGAATCATATCTTGAATCATGAATCATGAATTGAATCATGAATCATGATTTGAATCATGAATTGAATCATGAATCATGAATTTAATCAAGAATCGAATCATAAATCATGAATCGAATCATGAATCATGAATCATGAATCGAACCATGATTTATGAATCATGAATCATGAATCGAGTCATGATTCATGAATCATGAATCGAATCATAAATCATGAATCGAATCATAAATCATGAATTGAATCATGAATCATGAATTATTAAATGAATCTTGAATTAAATAATGAATCATGAATTTAATAATGAATCATGAATAGAATCATGAGTCATGAATTGAATCATGAATCATTAATTGAATCATGAATCATGAATTGAATCATGAATCATGAAATCAATCATGAATCATGAATCATGAATTGAATCATGAATCATGAATTATGAATCCAATCATGAAACATGAATCGAATCATGATTTATTAATCATAAATCAAATCATGATTCATGAATCATGAATCAAATCATGATTTATGAATCATGAATCGAATCATAAATCATGAATTGAATCATAAATCATGAATCATGAAATGAATCATGAATCATGAAATGAATCATGAATTGAATCATGAGTCATGAATTGAATCATGAATCATGAATTGAATCATGAATCATGAATTGAATCATGAATCATGAATTGAATTATGAATCATGAATCATGAATTGAATCATGAATCATGAATCATGAATTGAATCATGAATCATGAATAGTATCTTGAATTGAATCATGAATCATGAATTGAATCATGAATCATGAATTGAATCATGAATAATGAATCAGGAATCATGAATTGAATCATGAATCATGAATCATGAATCGAATAATGAATCATGAATCATGAATTGAATAATGAATCTTGAATCATTAAATGAATCATGAATTAAATAATAAATCATGAATTGAATCATGAATCATGAATAGAATCATAAATCATGAATTGAATCATGCATCATGAATCATGAATCATGAATCGAGAAATGAATCATGAATTGAATCATGCATCATCAATTAAAATCATGAAACATGAATTATGAATCATTAATCATGAATCCTGAATTAAATCATGAATCATAAATTATGAATCATGAAGCGAATCATGAATCATGAATTGAATCATGAATCATGAATTGAATCATGAATCATGAATTGAAACATGAATCATGAATTATGATTTGAATCATGAATCATGAATTGAATCATATCTTGAATCATGAATCATGAATTGAATCATGAATCATGAATTGAATCATGAATTGAATCATGAATTGAATCATGAATCATGAATTGAATAATGAATCATGAATTATGATTTGAATCATGAATCGTGAATTGAATCATATTTTGAATCATGAATCATGAATTGAATCATGAATCATGATTTGAATCATGAATTGAATCATGAATCATGAATTTAATCAAGAATCGAATCATAAATCATGAATCGAATCATGAATCATGAATCATGAATCGAACCATGATTTATGAATCATGAATCATGAATCGAATCATGATTCATGAATCATGAATCATGAATCGAATCATAAATCATGAATCGAATCATAAATCATGAATTGAATCATGAATCATGAATTATTAAATGAATCTTGAATTAAATAATGAATCATGAATTTAATAATGAATCATGAATAGAATCATGAGTCATGAATTGAATCATGAATCATTAATTGAATCATGAATCATGAATTGAATCATGAATCATGAAATGAATCATGAATCATGAATCATGAATTGAATCATGAATCATGAATTATGAATCCAATCATGAAACATGAATCGAATCATGATTTATTAATCATAAATCAAATCATGATTCATGAATCATGAATCAAATCATGATTTATGAATCATGAATCGAATCATAAATCATGAATTGAATCATAAATCATGAATCATGAAATGAATCATGAATTGAATCATGAGTCATGAATTGAATCATGAATCATGAATTGAATCATGAATCATGAATCATGAATTGAATTATGAATCATGAATCATGAATTGAATCATGAATCATGAATTGAATCATGAAATGAATCATGAATCATGAATTGAATCATGAATAATGAATCAGGAATAATGAATTGAAATCATGAATCATGAATTAAATAATAAATCATGAATCATGAATTGAATTATGAATCATAATTTGAATCATGAATTAAATCATGAATCATGAATTGAATCATGAATCATGAATTGAATCATGAATCATGAATTGAATCATGAAATGAATCATGAATCATGAATTGAATCATGAATAATGAATCAGGAATAATGAATTGAATCATGAATCATGAATTAAATAATAAATCATGAATCATGAATTGAATTATGAATCATAATTTGAATCATGAATCATGAATCATGAATTGAATCATGAATCATGAATTGAATCATGAATCATGAATCATGAATTGAATCATGAATCATGAATCATGAATTGAATCATGAATCATGAATCATGAATTGAATCATGAATCATGAATCATGAATTGAATCATGAATTGAATCATGAAGTGAATCATGAATCATGAATTAAATCACGAATCATGAATTGAATTATGAATCATGAATCATGAATTGAATCATGAATCATGAATCATGAATCAAATCATAAATCATGAATCTTGAAATGAATCATGAATCAAGAATCATGAATCGAATCATGATTTATGAATAATGAATCATGAATCAAATCATGATTCATGAATCATGAATTGAATCATAATTCATGAATCATGAATCATGAATCGAATCATAAATCATGAATTTGAATCATAAAATCATGAATCATGAAATGAATCATGAATTGAATCATGAGTCATTATTTGAATCATGAATCATGAATCATGAATTGAATCATGAATCATGAATTGAATCGTGAATCATGAATCATGAATTGAATCATGAATCATGAATCATGAATTGAATCATGAATCATGAATCATGAATTGAATCATGAATCATGAATCATGAATTGAATCATGAATCATGAATTGAATCATGAAGTGAATCATGAATCATGAATTAAATCACGAATCATGAATTGAATTAATGAATCATGAATCATGAATTGAATCATGAATCATGAATTGAATTATGAATCATGAATTGAAACATGAATCATGAATTGAATCATGAATAATGAATCATGAATTGAATCATGAATTGAATATAATCTTGAATTATGAATCATGAATTGAATCATGAATCATGAATTGAATCATGAATCATGAATTGAAACATGAATCATGAATTATGATTTGAATCATGAATCATGAATTGAATCATATCTTGAATCATGAATCATGAATTGAATCATGAATCATGAATTGAATCATGAATCATGAATTGAATCATGAATTGAATCATGAATTGAATCATGAATCATGAATTGAATAATGAATCATGAATTATGATTTGAATCATGAATCATGAATTGAATCATATCTTGAATCATGAATCATGAATTGAATCATGAATCATGATTTGAATCATGAATTGAATCATGAATCATGAATTTAATCAAGAATCGAATCATAAATCATGAATCGAATCATGAATCATGAATCATGAATCGAACCATGATTTATGAATCATGAATCATGAATCGAATCATGATTCATGAATCATGAATCATGAATCGAATCATAAATCATGAATCGAATCATAAATCATGAATTGAATCATGAATCATGAATTATTAAATGAATCTTGAATTAAATAATGAATCATGAATTTAATAATGAATTATGAATAGAATCATGAGTCATGAATTGAATCATGAATCATTAATTGAATCATGAATCATGAATTGAATCATGAATCATGAATTGAATCATGAATCATGAATCATGAATTGAATCATGAATCATGAATTATGAATCCAATCATGAAACATGAATCGAATCATGATTTATTAATCATAAATCAAATCATGATTCATGAATCATGAATCAAATCATGATTTATGAATCATGAATCGAATTCATAAATCATGAATTGAATCATAAATCATGAATCATGAAATGAATCATGAATTGAATCATAAGTCATGAATTGAATCATGAATCATGAATTGAATCATGAATCATGAATTGAATCATGAATCATGAATCATGAATTGAATTATGAATCATGAATCATGAATTGAATCATGAATCATGAATCATGAATCATGAATTGAATCATGAATCATGAATAGTATCTTGAATTGAATCATGAATCATGAATTGAATCATGAATCATGAATTGAATCATGAATAATGAATCAGGAATCATGAATTGAATCATGAATCATGAATCATGAATCCAATAATGAATCATGAATCATGAATTGAATAATGAATCTTGAATCATTAAATGAATCATGAATTAAATAATAAATCATGAATTGAATCATGAATCATGAATAGAATCATAAATCATGAATTGAATCATGCATCATGAATCATGAATCATGAAATCGAGAAATGAATCATGAATTGAATCATGCATCATCAATTAAAATCATGAAACATGAATTATGAATCATGAATCATGAATCCTGAATTAAATCATGAATCATAAATTATGAATCATGAAGCGAATCATGAATCATGAATTGAATCATGAATCATGAATTGAATCATGAATCATGAATTGAAACATGAATCATGAATTATGATTTGAATCATGAATCATGAATTGAATCATATCTTGAATCATGAATCATGAATTGAATCATGAATCATGAATTGAATCATGAATCATGAATTGAATCATGAATTGAATCATGAATTGAATCAATGAATCATGAATTGAATAATGAATCATGAATTATGATTTGAATCATGAATCGAATCATAAATCATGAATCGAATCATAAATCATGAATTGAATCATGAATCATGAATTATTAAATGAATCTTGAATTAAATAATGAATCATGAATTTAATAATGAATTATGAATAGAATCATGAGTCATGAATTGAATCATGAATCATTAATTGAATCATGAATCATGATTTGAATCATGAATCATGAAATGAATCATGAATCATGAATCATGAATTGAATCATGAATCATGAATTATGAATCGAATCATGAAACATGAATCGAATCATGATTTATTAATCATAATCAAATCATGATTCATGAATCATGAATCAAATCATGATTTATGAATCATGAATCGAATCATAAATCATGTATTGAATCATAAATCATGAATCATGAAATGAATCATGAATTGAATCATGAGTCATGAATTGAATCATGAATCATGAATTGAATCATGAATCATGAATCATGAATTGAATTATGAATCATGAATCATGAATTGAATCATGAATCATGAATCATGAATCATGAATTGAATCATGAATCATGAATAGTATCTTGAATTGAATCATGAATCATGAATTGACATCATGAATCATGAATTGAATCATGAATAATGGAATCAGGAATCATGAATTGAATCATGAATCATGAATCATGATCGAATTAATGAATCATGAATCATGAATTGAATTAATGAATCTTGAATCATTAAATGAATCATGAATTAAATAATAAATCATGAATTGAATCATGAATCATGAATAGAATCATAAATCATGAATTGAATCATGCATCATGAATCATGAATCATGAATCGAGAAATGAATCATGAATTGAATCATGCATCATCAATTAAAATCATGAAACATGAATTATGAATCATGAATCATGAATCCTGAATTAAATCATGAATCATAAATTATGAATCATGAAGCGAATCATGAATCATGAATTGAATTATAAAATCATGATTCATGAATTGAATCATGAATCATGAATCATGAATCAATGAATTGAATCATGAATCATGAATAGTATCTTGAATTGAATCATGAATCATGAATTGAATCATGAATCATGAATTGAATCATGAATAATGAATCAGGAATCATGAATTGAATCATGAATCATGAATCATGAATCGAATAATGAATCATGAATCATGAATTGAATAATGAATCTTGAATCATTAAATGAATCATGAATTAAATAATAAATCATGAATTGAATCATGAATCATGAATAGAATCATAAATCATGAATTGAATCATGCATCATGAATCATGTATCATGAATCGAGAAATGAATCATGAATTGAATCATGCATCATCAATTAAAATCATGAAACATGAATTATGAATCATGAATCATGATCCTGAATTAAATCATGAATCATAAATTATGAATCATGAAGCGAATCATGAATCATGAATTGAATCATGAATCATGAATTGAATCATGAATCATGAATTGAAACATGAATCATGAATTATGATTTGAATCATGAATCATGAATTGAATCATATCTTGAATCATGAATCATGAATTGAATCATGAATCATGAATTGAATCATGAATCATGAATTGAATCATGAATTGAATCATGAATCATGAATTGAATAATGAATCATGAATTATGATTTGAATCATGAATCGTGAATTGAATCATATCTTGAATCATGAATCATGAATTGAATCATGAATCATGATTTGAATCATGAATTGAATCATGAATCATAAATTTTAATCAAGAATCGAATCATAAATCATGAATCGAATCATGAATCATGAATCATGAATCATGAATCGAATCATAAATCATGAATTGAATCATGAATCATGAATTATTAAATGAATCTTGAATTAAATAATGAATCATGAATTTAATAATGAATCATGAATAGAATCATGAGTCATGAATTGAATCATGAATCATTAATTGAATCATGAATCATGAATTGAATCATGAATCATGAAATGAATCATGAATCATGAATCATGAATTGAATCATGAATCATGAATTATGGAATCCAATCATGAAACATGAATCGAATCATGATTTATTAATCATAAATCAAATCATGATTCATGAATCATGAATCAAATCATGATTTATGAATCATGAATCGAATCATAAATCATGAATTGAATCATAAATCATGAATCATGAAATGAATCATGAATTGAATCATGAGTCATGAATTGAATCATGAATCATGAATTGAACTCATGAATCATGAATTGAATCATGAATCATGATTGAATTATGAATCATGAATCATGAATTGAATCATGAATCATGAAATTGAATCATGAATCATGAATTGAATCATGAAATGAATCATGAATCATGAATTGAATCATGAATAATGAATCAGGAATAATGAATTGAATCATGAATCATGAATTAAATAATAAATCATGAATCATGAATTGAATTATGAATCATAATTTGAATCATGAATTAAATTTTGAATCATGAATTGAATCATGAATCATGAATCATGAATTGAATCATGAATCATGAATCATGAATTGAATCATGAATCATGAATCATGAATTGAATCATGAATCATGAATCATGAATTGAATCATGAATCATGAATTGAATCATGAATCATGAATTGAATCATGAAGTGAATCATGAATCATGAATTAAATCACGATTCATGAATTGAATTATGAAACATGAATCATGAATTGAATCATGAATCATGAATCATGAATCAAATCATAAATCATGAATCTTGAAATGAATCATGAATCAAGAATCATGAATCGAATCATGATTTATGAATAATGAATCAAATCATGATTCATGAATCATGAATCATGAATTGAATCATAATTCATGAATCATGAATCATGAATCGAATCATAAATCATGAATTGAATCATAAATCATGAATCATGAAATGAATCATGAATTGAATCATGAGTCATTATTTGAATCATGAATCATGAATCATGAATTGAATCATGAATCATGAATTGAATCGTGAATCATGAATCATGAATTGAATCATGAATCATGAATCATGAATTGAATCATGAATCATGAATTGAATCATGAATCATGAATTGAATCATGAATCATGAATTGAATCATGAAGTGAATCATGAATCATGAATTAAATCACGAATCATGAATTGAATTATGAATCATGAATCATGAATTGAATCATGAATCATGAATTGAATTATGAATCATGAATTGAAACATGAATCATGAATTGAATCATGAATAATGAATCATGAATTGAATCATGAATTGAATATAATCTTGAATTATGAATCATGAATTGAATCATGAATCATGAATTGAATCATGAATCATGAATTGAAACATGAATCATGAATTATGATTTGAATCATGAATCATGAATTGAATCATATCTTGAATCATGAATCATGAATTGAATCATGAATCATGAATTGAATCATGAATCATGAATTGAATCATGAATTGAATCATGATTTGAATCATGAATCATGAATTGAATAATGAATCATGAATTATGATTTGAATCATGAATCATGAATTGAATCATATCTTGAATCATGAATCATGAATTGAATCATGAATCATCATTTGAATCATGAATTGAATCATAAATCATGAATTTAATCAAGAATCGAATCATAAATCATGAATCGAATCATGAATCATGAATCATGAATCGAACCATGATTTATGAATCATGAATCATGAATCGAATCATGATTCATGAATCATGAATCATGAATCGAATCATAAATCATGAATCGAATCATAAATCATGAATTGAATCATGAATCATGAATTATTAAATGAATCTTGAATTAAATAATGAATCATGAATTTAATAATGAATCATGAATAGAATCATGAGTCATGAATTGAATCATGAATCATTAATTGAATCATGAATCATGAATTGAATCATGAATCATGAAATGAATCATGAATCATGAATCATGAATTGAATCATGAATCATGAATTATGAATCCAATCATGAAACACGAATCGAATCATGATTTATTAATCATAAATCAAATCATGATTCAAGAATCATGAATCAAATCATGATTTATGAATCATGAATCGAATCATAAATCATGAATTGAATCATAAATCATGAATCATGAAATGAATCATGAATTGAATCATGAGTCATGAATTGAATCATGAATCATGAATTGAATCATGAATCAAGAATTGAATCATGAATCATGAATCATGAATTGAATTATGAATCATGAATCATGAATTGAATCATGAATCATGAATTGAATCATGAATCATGAATTGAATCATGAAATGAATCATGAATCATGAATTGAATCATGAATAATGAATCAGGAATAATGAATTGAATCATGAATCATGAATTAAATAATAAATCATGAATCATTAATTGAATTATGAATCATAATTTGAATCATGAATTAAATCATGAATCATGAATTGAATGATGAATCATGAATTGAATCATGAATCATGAATCATGAATTGAATCATGAATCATGAATCATGAATTGAATCATGAATCATGAATCATGAATTGAATCATGAATCATGAATCATGAATTGAATCATGAATCATGAATTGAATCATGAAGTGAATCATGAATCATGAATTAAATCACGAATCATGAATTGAATTATGAATCATGAATCATGAATTGAATCATGAATCATGAATTGAATTATGAATCATGAATTGAAACATGAATCATGAATTGAATCATGAATAATGAATCATGAATTGAATCATGAATTGAATAATATCTTGAATTATGAATCATGAATTGAATCATGAATCATGAATTGAATCATGAATCATGAATTGAAACATGAATCATGAATTATGATTTGAATCATGAATCATGAATTGAATCATGAATTGAATCATGAATCTTGAATTGAATAATGAATCATGAATTGAATCATGAATTGAATCATGAATCTTGAATTGAATAATGAATCATGAATTGAATCATGAATCATGAATTGAATAATGAATCATGAATTATGATTTGAATCATGAATCATGAATTGAATCATATCTTGAATCATGAATCATGAATTGAATCATGAATCATGATTTGAATCATGAATTGAATCATGAATCATGAATTTAATCAAGAATCGAATCATAAATCATGAATCGAATCATGAATCATGAATCATGAATCGAACCATGATTTATGAATCATGAATCATGAATCGAATCATGATTCATGAATCATGAATCGAATCATAAATCATGAATCGAATCATAAATCATGAATTGAATCATGAATCATGAATTATTAAATGAATCTTGAATTAAATAATGAATCATGAATTTAATAATGAATTATGAATAGAATCATGAGTCATGAATTGAATCATGAATCATTAATTGAATCATGAATCATGAATTGAATCATGAATCATGAATTGAATCATGAATCATGAATCATGAATTGAATCATGAATCATGAATTATGAATCCAATCATAAAACATGAATCGAATCATGATTTATTAATCATAAATCATAAATCATGAATCATGAAATGAATCATGAATTGAATCATGAGTCATGAATTGAATCATGAATCATGAATTGAATCATGAATCATGAATTGAATCATGAATCATGAATCATGAATTGAATTATGAATCATGAATCATGAATTGAATCATGAATCATGAATTGAATCATGAAATGAATCATGAATCATGAATTGAATCATGAATAATGAATCAGGAATAATGAATTGAATCATGAATCATGAATTAAATAATAAATCATGAATCATGAATTGAATTATGAATCATGAATCATGAATTGAATCATGAATCATGAATTGAATTATGAATCATGAATTGAATCATGAATCATGAAATGAATCATGAATTGAATCATGAATTATGAATTGAATCATATCTTGAAGCATGAATCATGAATTGAATCATGAGTCATAATTTGAATCATGAATTAAATCATGAATCATGAATTGAATCATGAATCATAAATTGAATCATGAATACTGAATTGAATCATGAATCATGAATTGAATCATTAATCATGAATTATGATTTGAATCATGAATCATGAATTGAATCATATCTTAAATCATGAATCATGAATTAAATCATGAATCAGGATTTGAATCATGAAATGAATCATGAATCATGAATTGAATCATATCTTGAATCATGAATCATTAATTGAATCATGAATCAGGATTTGAATTATGAATTAAATCATGAATCATAATAAATGGAATGAATTATGAATCATGAATCAAATCATGAATCATGAATCGAATCATGATTTATGAATCATAAATTGAATCATGATTCATGAATCATAAATCATGAATCGAATCATCAATCATGAATTGAATCATAAATCATGAATCCTTAAATGAATCATGAATTAAATCATGAATCATGAATTGAATCATGATGATTTATGAATCATGAATCATGAATCGAATCATGATTCATGATCCATGAATCATGAATCAAATCATAAATCATGAATCAAATCATAAATCATGAATTCAATCATAAATCATGAATCGAATCATGATTCATGATCCATGAATCATGAATCAAATCATAAATCATGAATCAAATCATAAATCATGAATTCAATCATAAATCATGAATCCTTAAATGAATCATGAATTAAATCATGAATCATGAATTGAATCATGAATCATGAATTGAATCAAGAATCATGAATTGAATCATGAATCATGAATCATGAATCATGAAATGAATCATGAATTGAATCATGAATCATGAATTGAATAATGAATCATAAATCATAAATCATGAATCGAATCATGATTCATGAATTGAATCATGAATCATGAATCATGAATCATGAAATGAATCATGAATTAAATCATGAATCATGAATTGAATCATGAATCATAAATCATGAATCGAATCATGATTCATGAATTGAATCATGAATCATGAATCATGAATCATGAATTGAATCATGAATCATGAATAGTATCTTGAATTGAATCATGAATCATGAATTGAATCATGAATCATGAATTGAATCATGAATAATGAATCAGGAATCATGAATTGAATCATGAATCATGAATCATGAATCGAATAATGAATCATGAATCATGAATTGAATAATGAATCTTGAATCATTAAATGAAGCATGAATTAAATAATAAATCATGAATTGAATCATGAATCATGAATAGAATCATAAATCATGAATTGAATCATGCATCATGAATCATGAATCATGAATCGAGAAATGAATCATGAATTGAATCATGCATCATCAATTAAAATCATGAAACATGAATTATGAATCATGAATCATGAATCCTGAATTAAATCATGAATCATAAATTATGAATCATGAAGCGAATCATGAATCATGAATTGAATCATGAATCATGAATTGAATCATGAATTGAATCATGAATTGAATCATGAATTGAATCATGAATCATGAATTATGAATTGAATCATGCATTGAATCATGAATTGAATCATGAATCATGAATCATGAATTGAATCATAATTCAAATCATGATTCATGAATTGAATCTCGAATTGAATTATGAATCAAGAATCGAATCATGAATCATGAATTGAATCATGATTTATGAATCATGAATCATGAATCGAATCATAAATCATGAATTGAATCATAAATCATGAATCATTAAATGAATCATGAATTAAATCATGAATCATGAATTGAATCATGAATCATGAATTGAATAATAAATCATGAATTGAATCATGAGTTATGAATTGAATCATGAATCATTAATTGAATCATAAATCATGAATTGAATCATGAATCATGAATCATGAATCAAATCATGAATCATGAATCGAATCATGAATCAAGAATCATGAATCATGAATTATTAAATGAATCTTGAATTAAATAATGAATCATGAATTCAATAATGAATCATGAATAGAATCATGAGTCATGAATTGAATCATGAATCATTAATTAAATCATGAATCATGAATTGAATCATGAATCATGAAATGAATCATGAATCATGAATCATGAATTGAATCATGAATCATGAATTATGAATCCAATCATGAAACATGAATCGAATCATGATTTATTAATCATAAATCAAATCATGATTCATGAATTATGAATCAAATCATGATTTATGAATCATGAATCGAATCATAAATCATGAATTGAATCATAAATCATGATTAATGAAATGAATCATGAATTGAATCATGAGTCATGAATTGAATCATGAATCATGAATTGAATCATGAATCATGAATTGAATCATGAATCATGAATCATGAATTGAATTATGAATCATGAATCATGAATTGAATCATGAATCATGAATTGAATCATGAATCATGAATTGAATCATGAAATGAATCATGAATCATGAATTGAATCATGAATAATGAATCAGGAATAATGAATTGAATCATGAATCATGAATTAAATAATAAATCATGAATCATTAATTGAATTATGAATCATAATTTGAATCATGAATTAAATCATGAATCATGAATTGAATGATGAATCATGAATTGAATCATGAATCATGAATCATGAATTGAATCATGAATCATGAATCATGAATTGAATCATGAATCATGAATCATGAATTGAATCATGAATCATGAATCATGAATTGAATCATGAATCATGAATTGAATCATGAAGTGAATCATGAATCATGAATTAAATCACGAATCATGAATTGAATTATGAATCATGAATCATGAATTGAATCATGAATCATGAATTGAATTATGAATCATGAATTGAAACATGAATCATGAATTGAATCATGAATAATGAATCATGAATTGAATCATGAATTGAATAATATCTTGAATTATGAATCATGAATTGAATCATGAATCATGAATTGAATCATGAATCATGAATTGAAACATGAATCATGAATTATGATTTGAATCATGAATCATGAATTGAATCATGAATTGAATCATGAATCTTGAATTGAATAATGAATCATGAATTGAATCATGAATTGAATCATGAATCTTGAATTGAATAATGAATCATGAATTGAATCATGAATCATGAATTGAATAATGAATCATGAATTATGATTTGAATCATGAATCATGAATTGAATCATATCTTGAATCATGAATCATGAATTGAATCATGAATCATGATTTGAATCATGAATTGAATCATGAATCATGAATTTAATCAAGAATCGAATCATAAATCATGAATCGAATCATGAATCATGAATCGAACCATGATTTATGAATCATGAATCATGAATCGAATCATGATTCATGAATCATGAATCGAATCATAAATCATGAATCGAATCATAAATCATGAATTGAATCATGAATCATGAATTATTAAATGAATCTTGAATTAAATAATGAATCATGAATTTAATAATGAATTATGAATAGAATCATGAGTCATGAATTGAATCATGAATCATTAATTGAATCATGAATCATGAATTGAATCATGAATCATGAATTGAATCATGAATCATGAATCATGAATTGAATCATGAATCATGAATTATGAATCCAATCATGAAACATGAATCGAATCATGATTTATTAATCATAAATCATAAATCATGAATCATGAAATGAATCATGAATTGAATCATGAGTCATGAATTGAATCATGAATCATGAATTGAATCATGAATCATGAATTGAATCATGAATCATGAATCATGAATTGAATTATGAATCATGAATCATGAATTGAATCATGAATCATGAATTGAATCATGAAATGAATCATGAATCATGAATTGAATCATGAATAATGAATCAGGAATAATGAATTGAATCATGAATCATGAATTAAATAATAAATCATGAATCATGAATTGAATTATGAATCATGAATCATGAATTGAATCATGAATCATGAATTGAATTATGAATCATAAATTGAATCATGAATCATGAAATGAATCATGAATTGAATCATGAATTATGAATTGAATCATATCTTGAAGCATGAATCATGAATTGAATCATGAGTCATAATTTGAATCATGAATTAAATCATGAATCATGAATTGAATCATGAATCATAAATTGAATCATGAATACTGAATTGAATCATGAATCATGAATTGAATCATTAATCATGAATTATGATTTGAATCATGAATCATGAATTGAATCTTATCTTAAATCATGAATCATGAATTAAATCATGAATCAGGATTTGAATCATGAAATGAATCATGAATCATGAATTGAATCATATCTTGAATCATGAATCATTAATTGAATCATGAATCAGGATTTGAATTATGAATTAAATCATGAATCATAATAAATGGAATGAATTATCAATCATGAATCAAATCATGAATCATGAATCGAATCATGATTTATGAATCATAAATTGAATCATGATTCATGAATCATAAATCATGAATCGAATCATCAATCATGAATTGAATCATAAATCATGAATCATTAAATGAATCATGAATTAAATCATGAATCATGAATTGAATCATGATGATTTATGAATCATGAATCATGAATCGAATCATGATTCATGATCCATGAATCATGAATCAAATCATAAATCATGAATCAAATCATAAATCATGAATTCAATCATAAATCATGAATCATGAATCGAATCATGATTCATGATCCATGAATCATGAATCAAATCATAAATCATGAATCAAATCATAAATCATGAATTCAATCATAAATCATGAATCCTTAAATGAATCATGAATCATGAATTGAATCATGAATCATGAATTGAATCAAGAATCATGAATTGAATCATGAATCATGAATCATGAATCATGAAATGAATCATGAATTGAATCATGAATCATGAATTGAATAATGAATCATAAATCATAAATCATGAATCGAATCATGATTCATGAATTGAATCATGAATCATGAATCATGAATCATGAAATGAATCATGAATTAAATCATGAATCATGAATTGAATCATGAATCATAAATCATGAATCGAATCATGATTCATGAATTGAATCATGAATCATGAATCATGAATCATGAATTGAATCATGAATCATGAATAGTATCTTGAATTGAATCATGAATCATGAATTGAATCATGAATCATGAATTGAATCATGAATAATGAATCAGGAATCATGAATTGAATCATGAATCATGAATCATGAATCGAATAATGAATCATGAATCATGAATTGAATAATGAATCTTGAATCATTAAATGAAGCATGAATTAAATAATAAATCATGAATTGAATCATGAATCATGAATAGAATCATAAATCATGAATTGAATCATGCATCATGAATCATGAATCATGAATCGAGAAATGAATCATGAATTGAATCATGCATCATCAATTAAAATCATGAAACATGAATTATGAATCATGAATCATGAATCCTGAATTAAATCATGAATCATAAATTATGAATCATGAAGCGAATCATGAATCATGAATTGAATCATGAATCATGAATTGAATCATGAATTGAATCATGAATCATGAATTGAATCATGAATTGAATCATGAATCATGAATTATGAATTGAATCATGCATTGAATCATGAATTGAATCATGAATCATGAATCATGAATTGAATCATAATTCAAATCATGATTCATGAATTGAATCTCGAATTGAATTATGAATCAAGAATTGAATCATGAATCATGAATTGAATCATGATTTATGAATCATGAATCATGAATCGAATCATAAATCATGAATTGAATCATAAATCATGAATCATTAAATGAATCATGAATTAAATCATGAATCATGAATTGAATCATGAATCATGAATTGAATAATAAATCATAATTTGAATCATGAGTTATGAATTGAATCATGAATCATTAATTGAATCATAAATCATGAATTGAATCATGAATCATGAATCAAATCATGAATCATGAATCGAATCATGAATCAAGAATCATGAATCATGAATTATTAAATGAATCTTGAATTAAATAATGAATCATGAATTTAATAATGAATCATGAATAGAATCATGAGTCATGAATTGAATCATGAATCATTAATTAAATCATGAATCATGAATTGAATCATGAATCATGAAATGAATCATGAATCATGAATCATGAATTGAATCATGAATCATGAATTATGAATCCAATCATGAAACATGAATCGAATCATGATTTATTAATCATAAATCAAATCATGATTCATGAATTATGAATCAAATCATGATTTATGAATCATGAATCGAATCATAAATCATGAATTGAATCATAAATCATGATTAATGAAATGAATCATGAATTGAATCATGAGTCATGAATTGAATCATGAATTGAATCATGAATCATGAATCATGAATTGAATTATGAATCATGAATCATGAATTGAATCATGAATCATGAATTGAATCATGAATCATGAATTGAATCATGAAATGAATCATGAATCATGAATTGAATCATGAATAATGAATCAGGAATAAGGAATTGAATCATGAATCATGAATTAAATAATAAATCATGAATCATGAATTGAATTATGAATCATGAATCATGAATTGAATCATGAATCATGAATTGAATCATGAATCATAAATCATAAATCATGAATCGAATTATGATTCATGAATTGAATCATGAATCATGAATCATGAATCATGAAATGAATCATGAATTAAATCATGAATCATGAATTGAATCATGAATCATAAATCATGAATCGAATCATGATTCATGAATTGAATCATGAATCATGAATCATGAATCATGAATTGAATCATGAATCATGAATAGTATCTTGAATTGAATCATGAATCATGAATTGAATCATGAATCATGAATTGAATCATGAATAATGAATCAGGAATCATGAATTGAATCATGAATCATGAATTGAATCATGAATTGAATCATGAATCATGAATTATGAATTGAATCATGCATTGAATCATGAATTGAATCATGAATCATGAATCATGAATTGAATCATAATTCAAATCATGATTCATGAATTGAATCTCGAATTGAATTATGAATCAAGAATCGAATCATGAATCATGAATTGAATCATGATTTATGAATCATGAATCATGAATCGAATCATAAATCATGAATTGAATCATAAATCATGAATCATTAAATGAATCATGAATTAAATCATGAATCATGAATTGAATCATGAATCATGAATTGAATAATAAATCATGAATTGAATCATGAGTTATGAATTGAATCATGAATCATTAATTGAATCATGAATCATGAATTGAATCATGAATCATGAATCATGAATCAAATCATGAATCATGAATCGAATCATGAATCAAGAATCATGAATCATGAATTATTAAATGAATCTTGAATTAAATAATGAATCATGAATTTAATAATGAATCATGAATAGAATCATGAGTCATGAATTGAATCATGAATCATTAATTAAATCATGAATCATGAATTGAATCATGAATCATGAAATGAATCATGAATCATGAATCATGAATTGAATCATGAATCATGAATTATGAATCCAATCATGAAACATGAATCGAATCATGATTTATTAATCATAAATCAAATCATGATTCATGAATCATGAATCAAATCATGATTTATGAATCATGAATCGAATCATAAATCATGAATTGAATCATAAATCATGAATCATGAAATGAATCATGAATTGAATCATGAGTCATGAATTGAATCATGAATCATGAATTGAATCATGAATCATGAATCATGAATCATGAATTGAATTATGAATCATGAATCATGAATTGAATCATGAATCATGAATTGAATCATGAATCATGAATTGAATCATGAAATGAATCATGAATCATGAATTGAATCATGAATAATGAATCAGGAATAATGAATTGAATCATGAATCATGAATTAAATAATAAATCATGAATCATGAATTGAATTATGAATCATGAATCATGAATTGAATCATGAATCATGAATTGAATCATGAATCATAAATCATAAATCATGAATCGAATCATGATTCATGAATTGAATCATGAATCATGAATCATGAAATGAATCATGAATTAAATCATGAATCATGAATTGAATCATGAATCATAAATCATGAATCGAATCATGATTCATGAATTGAATCATGAATCATGAATAGTATCTTGAATTGAATCATGAATCATGAATTGAATCATGAATCATGAATTGAATCATGAATAATGAATCAGGAATCATGAATTGAATCATGAATCATGAATCATGAATCGAATAATGAATCATGAATCATGAATTGAATAATGAATCTTCAATCATTAAATGAATCATGAATTAAATAATAAATCATGAATTGAATCATGAATCATGAATAGAATCATAAATCATGAATTGAATCATGCATCATGAATCATAAATCATGAATCGAGAAATGAATCATGAATTGAATCATGCATCATGAATTAAAATCATGAAACATGAATTATGAATCATGAATCATGAATCCTGAATTAAATCATGAATCATAAATTATAAATCATGAAGCGAATCATGAATCATGAATTGAATCATGAATCATGAATTGAATCATGAATTGAATCATGAATCATGAATTGAATCATGAATTGAATCATGAATCATGAATTATGAATTGAATCATGCATTGAATCATGAATTGAATCATGAATCATGAATCATGAATTGAATCATAATTCAAATCATGATTCATGAATTGAATCTCGAATTGAATTATGAATCAAGAATCGAATCATGAATCATGAATTGAATCATGATTTATGAATCATGAATCATGAATCGAATCATAAATCATGAATTGAATCATAAATCATGAATCATTAAATGAATCATGAATTAAATCATGAATCATGAATTGAATCATGAATCATGAATTGAATAATAAATCATGAATTGAATCATGAGTTATGAATTGAATCATGAATCATTAATTGAATCATGAATCATGAATTGAATCATGAATCATAAATCATGAATCAAATCATGAATCATGAATCATGAATCGAATCATGAATCAAAAATCATGAATCGAATCATGAATCATGAATCATGAATCATGAATCAAATCATGATTTATGAATCATGATTCATGAATCATGAATTCATGAATCATGAATCATGAATCGAATCATAATTCATGAATCATGAATCGAATCATAAATCATGAATTGAATCAT
Source organism: Mixophyes fleayi (assembly GCF_038048845.1). Lineage (NCBI taxonomy): Eukaryota > Metazoa > Chordata > Amphibia > Anura > Limnodynastidae > Mixophyes > Mixophyes fleayi. The sequence continues at coordinate 26,088 of NW_027446192.1, read as the reverse complement.
AAATCATGAATCATGAAATGAATCATGAATTGAATCATGAGTCATGAATTGAATCATGAATCATGAATTGAATCATGAATCATGAATTGAATCATGAAGTGAATCATGAATCATGAATCATGAATCGAATAATAAATCATGAATCATGAATTGAATAATGAATCATGAATCATGAAATGAATCATGCATTGAATCATGAGTCATGAATTGAATCATGAATCATGAATTTAATCATGAATCATGAATTGAATCATGAATCATGAATCATGAATTGAATCATGAATCATGAATCATGAATTGAATCATGAATCATGAATTGAATCATGAATCATGAATTGAAACATGAATCATGAATTATGATTTTAATAATGAATCATGAATTCATTCATATCTTGAATCGTGAATCATGAATCATGAATCATGAATTGAATCATATCTTAATTCATGAATCATGAATTGAATCATGAATCATGATTTGAATCATGAATTGAATCATGAATCTTGAATTGAATCATGAGTCATGAATTGAATCATGAATCATGAATTATGATTTGAATCATGAATCATGATTTGAATCATGAATTGAATCATGAATCATGAATTGAATAATGAATCATGAATTGAATCATGAATTGAATCATGAATCATGAATTGAATATTGAATCATGAATCATGAAATGAATCATAATTCTAATCATGATTCATGAATTGAATCTTGAATTGAATCATGAATCATGAATCGAATCATGAATCATGAATTGAATCATGATTTATGAATCATGAATCAAGAATCAAATCATAAATCATGAATTGAATCATAAATCGTGAATCATTAAATGAATCATGAATTAACTCATGAATCATGAATTGAATCATGAATCATGAATTGAATCATGAATCATAATTGAATCATGAGTTATGAATTGAATCATGAATCACGAATTGAATCATGAATCATGAATTGAATCATGAATCATGAATTGAAACATGAATCATGAATTATGATTTGAATAATGAATCATGAATTGAATCATATCTTGAATCGTGAATCATGAATCATGAATCATGAATCATGAATCGAATCATGAATCATGAACTGAATAATGTTTTATGAATCATGGATCAAGAATCAAATCATAAATCATGAATTGAATCATAATTCATGAATCATGAATCATAAATCGAATCATAAATCATGAATTGAATCATAAATCATGAATCATGAAATGAATCATGAATTGAATCATGAGTCATTATTTGAATCATGATTCATGAATCATGAATTGAATCATGAATCATAAATCATGAATTGAATCATAAATCATGAATCATTAAATGAATCATGAATTAACTCATGAATCATGAATTGAATCATGAATCATGAATTGAATCATGAATCATGATTGAATCATGAGTTATGACTTGAATCATGAATCACAAATTGAATCATGAATCATGAATTGAATCATGAATCATGAATTGAATCATGAATCATGAATTGAATCATGAATCAGTAATTATGATTTGAATCATGAATCATGAATTGAATCATGAATCATGATTTGAATCATGAATTGAATCATGAATCATGAATTGAATCATGAATTGAATCATGAATCATGAATTGAATCATGAATTGAATCATGAATCATGAATTGAATCATGAATCATGAATTGAATCATGAATCAGTAATTATGATTTGAATCATGAATCATGAATTGAATCATGAATCATGATTTGAATCATGAATTGAATCATGAATCATGAATTGAATCATGAATTGAATCATGAATCATGAATTGAATCATGAATTGAATCATGAATCATGAATTGAATATTGAATCATGAATCATGAAATGAATCATAATTCAAATCATGATTCATGAATTGAATCTTGAATTGAATCATGAATCATGAATCGAATCATGAATCATGAATTGAATCATGATTTATGAATCATGAATCAAGAATCAAAGCATAAATCATGAATCTTGAAATGAATCATGAATCAAGAATCATGAATCGAATCATGATTTATGAATCATGAATCATGAATTGAATCATAATTCATGAATCATGAATCATGAATTGAATCATAATTCATGAATCATGAATCATAAATCGAATCATAAATCATGAATTGAATCATAAATCATGAATCATGAAATGAATCATGAATTGAATCATGAGTCATTATTTGAATCATGATTCATGAATCATGAATTGAATCATGAATCATGAATTGAATCATGAATCATGAATTGAATCATGAATCATGAATCATAAATTGAATCATGAATCATGAATCATGAATTGAATCATGAATCATGAATCATGAATTGAATCATGAATCATGAATTGAATCATGAAACATGATTTGAATCATGAATTGAATTATAATTCTTGAATTGAATCATGAATCATGAATTGAATCATGAATCATTAATTATGATTTGAATCATGAATCATGAATTGAATCATTAATTGAATCATGAATCATGATTTGAATCATGAATTGAATCATGAATCATGAATTGAATCATGAATCATGAATTGAATCATGAATTGAATCATGAATCATGAATTGAATCATGAATCGAATCATGAATCATGAATCATGAATTGAATCATGATTTATGAATCATGAATGAAGAATCAAAGCATAAATCATGAATTGAATCATAAATCATAAATCATTAAATGAATCATGAATTAAATCATGAATCATGAATTGAATCATGAATCATGAATTGAATCTTGAATCATGATTGAATCATGAGTTATGAATTGAATCATGAATCATGAATTGAATCATGAATCATGAATTGAATCATGAATCATGAATCATGAATCAAATCATAAATCATGAATCTTGAAATGAATCAGGAATCAAGAATCATGAATCTAATCATGATTTATGAATCATGAATCATGAATCAAATCATGATTCATGAATCATGAATCATGAATTGAATCATAATTCATGAATCATGAATCATAAATCGAATCATAAATCATGAATTGGATCATAAATCATGAATCATGAAATGAATCATGAATTGAATCATGAATCATGAATCATGAATTGAATTATGAATCATGAATCATGAATTGAATCATGAATCATGAATCGTGAATTGAATCATGAATCGTGAATTGAATCATGAATCATGAATTGAATCATGAAGTGAATCATGAATCATGAATTGTATCATGAATCATGAATTGAAACATGAATTATAAATTATGATTTGAATCATGAATCATGAATTGAATCATATCTTGAATCATGAATCATGAATTGAATCATGAATCATGATTTGAATCATGAATTGAATCATGAATCATGAATTGAATCATGAATCATGAATTGAATCATGAATTGAATCATGAATCATGAATTGAATCATGAATTATGATTTGAATCATGAATCATGAATTGAATCATATCTTGAATCATGAATCATGAATCATGTATTGAATCATGAATCATGATTTGAATCATGAATTGAATCATGAATCGAATCATGAATTGAATCATGAATCATGAATTGAATTATATCTTGAATCATGAATCATGAATTGAATCATGAATCATGATTTGAATCATGAATTGAATCATGAATCATGAATTGAATCATGAATCATGATTTGAATCATGAATTGAATCATGAATCATGAATTGAATCATGAATCATGAATCGAATCATGATTCATGAATTGAATCATGAATCGTGATTCATAATTTAAATCATGAATTGAATCAAGAATCGAATCATAAATCATGAATCGAATCATGAATCATGAATCGAACCATGATTTATGAATCATGAATAATGAATCGAATCATGATTCATGAATCATGAATCATGAATCGAATCATAAATCATGAATCGAATCATAAATCATGAATTGAATCATGAATCATGAATTATTAAATGAATCTTGAATTTAATAATGAATCATGAATTTAATCATGAATCATGAATAGAATCATGAGTCATGAATTGAATCATGAATCATTAATTGAATCATGAATCATGAATTATTAAATGAATCTTGAATTAAATAATGAATCATGAATTTAATCATGAATCATGAATAGAATCATGAGTCTTGAAATGAATCATGAATCATGAATCATGAATTAAATAGTAAATCATGAATCATGAATTGAATAATGAATCATGAATCATGAATTGAATCATGAATCATGAATTGAATCATGAATCATGAAATGAATTATGAATTGAATCATGAATCATGAATTATGAATTGAATCATATCTTGAAGCATGAATCATGAATCATGAATTGAATCATGAATCATGAATTATGAATTGAATCATATCTTGAAGCATGAATCATGAATTGAATTATGAATCATAAATCATGAATCTTGAAATGAATCATGAATCAAGAATCATGAATCGAATCATGATTTATGAATCATGAATCATGAATCAAATCATGATTCATGAATCATGAATCATGAATTGAATCATAATTCATGAATCATGAATCATGAATCGAATCATAAATCATGAATTGAATCATAAATCATGAATCATGAAATGAATCATGAATTGAATCATGAGTCAGTATTTGAATCATGAATCATGAATCATGAATTGAATCATGAATCATGAATTGAATCATGAATCATGAATCATGAATTGAATCATGAATCATGAATCATGAATTGAATCATGAATTAATGAATCATGAATTGAATCATGAATCATGAATCATGAATTGAATCATGAATCATGAATTGAATCATGAAGTGAATCATGAATCATGAATTAAATCACGAATCATGAATTGAATTATGAATCATGAATCATGAATTGAATCATGAATCATGAATTGAATCATGAATTGAAACATGAATCATGAATAATGAATCATGAATTGAATCATGAATTGAATAATATCTTGAATTATGAATCATGAATTGAATTATGAATCATGAATTGAAACATGAATCATGAATTATGATTTGAATCATGAATCATGAATTGAATCATATCTTGAATCATGAATCATGAATTGAATCATGAATCATGAATTGAATCATGAATCATGAATTGAATCATGAATTGAATCATGAATTGAATCATGAATCATGAATTGAATCATGATTTATGAATCATGAATCAAGAATCAAAGCATAAATCATGAATCTTGAAATGAATCATGAATCAAGAATCATGAATCTAATCATGATTTATGAATCATGAATCATGAATTGAATCATAATTCATGAATCATGAATCATGAATTGAATCATAATTCATGAATCATGAATCATAAATCGAATCATAAATCATGAATTGAATCATAAATCATGAATCATGAAATGAATCATGAATTGAATCATGAGTCATTATTTGAATCATGATTCATGAATCATGAATTGAATCATGAATCATGAATTGAATCATGAATCATGAATCATGAATTGAATCATGAATCATGAATCATGAATTGAATCATGAATCATGAATTGAATCATGAATCATGATTTGAATCATGAATTGAATTATAATTCTTGAATTGAATCATGAATCATGAATTGAATCATGAATCATTAATTATGATTTGAATCATGAATCATGAATTGAATCATTAATTGAATCATGAATCATGATTTGAATCATGAATTGAATCATGAATCATGAATTGAATCATGAATCATGAATTGAATCATGAATTGAATCATGAATCATGATTTGAATCATGAATTGAATCATGAATCATGAATCGAATCATGAATCATGAATCATGAATTGAATCATGATTTATGAATCATGAATGAAGAATCAAAGCATAAATCATGAATTGAATCATAAATCATGAATCATTAAATGAATCATGAATTAAATCATGAATCATGAATTGAATCATGAATCATGAATTGAATCTTGAATCATGATTGAATCATGAGTTATGAATTGAATCATGAATCATGAATTGAATCATGAATCATGAATTGAATCATGAATCATGAATCATGAATCAAATCATAAATCATGAATCTTGAAATGAATCATGAATCAAGAATCATGAATCGAATCATGATTTATGAATCATGAATCATGAATCAAATCATGATTCATGAATCATGAATCATGAATTGAATCATAATTCATGAATCATGAATCATAAATCGAATCATAAATCATGAATTGGATCATAAATCATGAATCATGAAATGAATCATGAATTGAATCATGAATCATGAATCATGAATTGAATCATGAATCATGAATCATGAATTGAATCATGAATCATGAATCATGAATTGAATCATGAATCATGAATCGTGAATTGAATCATGAATCATGAATTGAATCATGAAGTGAATCATGAATCATGAATTGTATCATGAATCATGAATTGAAACATGAATTATGAATTATGATTTGAATCATGAATCATGAATTGAATCATATCTTGAATCATGAATCATGAATTGAATCATGAATCATGATTTGAATCATGAATTGAATCATGAATCATGAATTGAATCATGAATTATGATTTGAATCATGAATCATGAATTGAATCATATCTTGAATCATGAATCATGAATCATGTATTGAATCATGAATCATGATTTGAATCATGAATTGAATCATGAATCGAATCATGAATTGAATAATGAATCATGAATTGAATTATATCTTGAATCATGAATCATGAATTGAATCATGAATCATGATTTGAATCATGAATTGAATCATGAATCATGAATTGAATCATGAATCATGATTTGAATCATGAATTGAATCATGAATCATGAATTGAATCATGAATCATGAATCGAATCATGATTCATGAATTGAATCATGAATCGTGATTCATAATTTGAATCATGAATTGAATCAAGAATCGAATCATAAATCATGAATCGAATCATGAATCATGAATCGAACCATGATTTATGAATCATGAATCATGAATCGAATCATGATTCATGAATCATGAATCATGAATCGAATCATAAATCATGAATCGAATCATAAATCATGAATTGAATCATGAATCATGAATTATTAAATGAATCTTGAATTAAATAATGAATCATGAATTTAATCATGAATCATGAATAGAATCATGAGTCATGAATTGAATCATGAATCATTAATTGAATCATGAATCATGAATTATTAAATGAATCTTGAATTAAATAATGAATCATGAATTTAATCATGAATCATGAATAGAATCATGAGTCTTGAAATGAATCATGAATCATGAATCATGAATTAAATAGTAAATCATGAATCATGAATTGAATAATGAATCATGAATCATGAATTGAATCATGAATCATGAATTGAATCATGAATCATGAATCATGAATTATGAATTGAATCATGAATCATGAATTATGAATTGAATCATATCTTGAAGCATGAATCATGAATCATGAATTGAATTATGAATCATAAATCATGAATCTTGAAATGAATCATGAATCAAGAATCATGAATCGAATCATGATTTATAAATCATGAATCATGAATCAAATCATGATTCATGAATCATGAATCATGAATTGAATCATAATTCATGAATCATAAATCATGAATCATGAAATGAATCATGAATTGAATCATGAGTCAGTATTTGAATCATGAATCATGAATCATGAATTGAATCATGAATCATGAATTGAATCATGAATCATGAATCATGAATTGAATCATGAATCATGAATCATGAATTGAATCATGAATCATGAATTGAATCATGAATCATGAATTGAATCATGAATCATGAATTGAATCATGAAGTGAATCATAAATCATGAATTAAATCACGAATCATGAATTGAATTATGAATCATGAATCATGAATTGAATCATGAATAATGAATTGAATCATGAATTGAAACATGAATCATGAATAATGAATCATGAATTGAATCATGAATTGAATAATATCTTGAATTATGAATCATGAATTGAATTATGAATCATGAATTGAAACATGAATCATGAATTATGATTTGAATCATGAATCATGAATTGAATCATATCTTGAATCATGAATCATGAATTGAATCATGAATCATGAATTGAATCATGAATCATGAATTGAATCATGAATTGAATCATGAATTGAATCATGAATCATGAATTGAATAATGAATCATGAATTATGATTTGAATCATGAATCATGAATTGAATCATATCTTGAATCATGAATCATGAATTTAATCATGAATCATGATTTGAATCATGAATTGAATCATGAATCATGAATTTAATCAAGAATCGAATCATAAATCATTAATCGAATCATGAATCATGAATCATGAATCGAACCATGATTTATGAATCATGAATCATGAATCGAATCATGATTCATGAATCATGAATCATGAATCGAATCATAAATCATGAATCGAATCATAAATCATGAATTGAATCATGAATCATGAATTATTAAATGAATATTGAATTAAATAATGAATCATGAATTTAATCATGAATCATGAATAGAATCATTAGTCATGAATTGAATCATGAATCATTAATTGAATCATGAATCATGAATTGAATCATGAATCATGAAATGAAGCATGAATCATGAATTGAATCATGAATCATGAATTATGAATCCAATCATGAAACATGAATCGAATCATGATTTATTAATCATAAATCAAATCATGATTCATGAATCATGAATCAAATCATGATTTATAAATCATGAATTGAATCATAAATCATGAATCATAAAATGAATCATGAATTGAATCATGAATCATGAATTGAATCATGAATTGAATCATGAATCATGAATTGAATCATGAAGTGAATCATAAATCATGAATTAAATCACGAATCATGAATTGAATTATGAATCATGAATCATGAATTGAATCATGAATAATGAATTGAATCATGAATTGAAACATGAATCATGAATAATGAATCATGAATTGAATCATGAATTGAATAATATCTTGAATTATGAATCATGAATTGAATTATGAATCATGAATTGAAACATGAATCATGAATTATGATTTGAATCATGAATCATGAATTGAATCATATCTTGAATCATGAATCATGAATTGAATCATGAATCATGAATTGAATCATGAATCATGAATTGAATCATGAATTGAATCATGAATTGAATCATGAATCATGAATTGAATAATGAATCATGAATTATGATTTGAATCATGAATCATGAATTGAATCATATCTTGAATCATGAATCATGAATTTAATCATGAATCATGATTTGAATCATGAATTGAATCATGAATCATGAATTTAATCAAGAATCGAATCATAAATCATTAATCGAATCATGAATCATGAATCATGAATCGAACCATGATTTATGAATCATGAATCATGAATCGAATCATGATTCATGAATCATGAATCATGAATCGAATCATAAATCATGAATCGAATCATAAATCATGAATTGAATCATGAATCATGGATTATTAAATGAATATTGAATTAAATAATGAATCATGAATTTAATCATGAATCATGAATAGAATCATTAGTCATGAATTGAATCATGAATCATTAATTGAATCATGAATCATGAATTGAATCATGAATCATGAAATGAAGCATGAATCATGAATTGAATCATGAATCATGAATTATGAATCCAATCATGAAACATGAATCGAATCATGATTTATTAATCATAAATCAAATCATGATTCATGAATCATGAATCAAATCATGATTTATAAATCATGAATTGAATCATAAATCATGAATCATAAAATGAATCATGAATTGAATCATGAATCATGAATTGAATCATGAGTCATGAATTGAATCATGAATCATAAATTGAATCATTAATCATGAATTGAATCATGAATCATGAATAATGAATTGAATCATGAATCATGAATCATGAATTGAATCATGAATCATGAATTGAATCATGAAATGAATCATGAATTATGAATTGAATAATAAATCATGAATCATGAATTGAATTATGAATCATGAATCATGAATTGAATCATGAATCATGAATTGAATCATGAATCATGAATTGAATCATGAAATATGAAATGAATCATGAATTGAATCATGAATCATGAATTATGAATTGAATCATATCTTGAAGCATGAATCATGAATTGAATCATGAATCATAATTTGAATCATGAATCAAATCATGAATCATGAATTGAATCATGAATCATAAATTGAATCATGAATACTGAATTGAATCATGAATCATGAATTGAATCATGAATCATGAATTATGATTTGAATCATGAATCATGAATTGAATCATATCTTAAATCATGAATCATGAATTAAATCATGAATCAGGATTTCAATCATGAAATGAATCATGAATCATGAATTGAATCATATCTTGAATCGTGAATCATGAATTGAATCATGAATCAGGATTTGAATCATTAATTAATTCATGAATCATAATAAATTAAATGAATTATGAATCATCAATCAAATCATGAATCATGAATCGAATCATGATTTATGAATCATAAATCGAATCATGATTCATGAATCATAAATCATGAATCGAATCATCAATCATGAATTGAATCATAAATCATGAATCATTAAATGAATCATGAATTAAATCATGAATCATGAATTGAATCATGATGATTTATGAATCATGAATCATGAATCGAACCATGATTTATGAATCATGAATCATGAATCGAATCATAAATCATGAATCAAATCATAAATCATGAATTCAATCATAAATCATGAATCCTTAAATGAATCATGAGTTAAATAATGAATCATGAATTGAATCATGAATCATGAATTGAATCATGAATCATGAATTGAATCATGAATCATAAATCATGAATTAAATCACGAATCATGAATTGAATTATGAATCATGATTCATGAATTGAATCATGAATCATGAATTGAATCATGAATTGAAACATGAATCATGAATTTAATCATGAATAATAAATCATGAATTGAATCATGAATTGAATAATATCTTGAATTATGAATCATGAATTGAATCATGAATGATGAATTGAATCATAAATCATGAATTGAAACATGAATCATGAATTATGATTTGAATCATGAATCATGAATTGAATCATATCTTGAATCATGAATCATGAATTGAATCATGAATCATGAATTGAATCATGAATCATGAATTGAATCATGAATTGAATCATGAATCATGAATTGAATAATGAATCATGAATTATGATTTGAATCATGAATCATGAATTGAATCATATCTTGAATCATGAATCATGAATTGAATCATGAATCATGATTTGAATCATGAATTGAATCATGAATCATGAATTTAATCAAGAATCGAATCATAAATCATGAATCGAATCATGAATCATGAATCATGAATCGAACCATGATTTATGAATCATGAATCATGAATCAAATCATGATTCATGAATCATGAATCATGAATCGAATCATAAATCATGAATCGAATCATAAATCATGAATTGAATCATGAATTATTAAATGAATCTTGAATTAAATAATCAATCATGAATTTAATCATGAATCATGAATAGAATCATTAGTCATGAATTGAATCATGAATCATGAATTGAATCATGAATCATGAATTGAATCATGAATCATGAAATGAATCATGAATCATGAATTGAATCATGAATCATGAATTATGAATCCAATCATGAAACATGAATCGAATCATGATTTATTAATCATAAATCAAATCATGATTCATGAATCATGAATCAAATCATGATTTATGAATCATGAATCGAATCATAAATCATGAATTGAATCATAAATCATGAATCATGAAATGAATCATGAATTGAATCATGAGTCATGAATTGAATCATGAATCATGAATTGAATCATTAATCATGAATTGAATCATGAATCATGAATCATGAATTGAATCATGAATCATGAATCATGAATTGAATCATGAATCATGAATTGAATCATGAAATGAATCATGAATCATGAATTGAATAATAAATCAAGAATCATGAATTGAATTATGAATCATGAATCATGAATTGAATCATGAATCATGAATTGAATCATGAATCATGAAATGAATCATGAATTGAATCATGAATCATGAATTATGAATTGAATCATATCTTGAAGCATGAATCATGAATTGAATCATGAATCATAATTTGAATTATGAATTAAATCATGAATCATGATTCGAATCATGAATCATAAATTGAATCATGAATACTGAATTGAATCATGAATCATGAATTGAATCATGAATCATGAATTATGATTTGAATCATGAATCATGAATTGAATCATATCTTAAATCATGAATCATGAATTAAATCATGAATCAGGACTTCAATCATGAAATGAATCATGAATCATGAATTGTATCATATCTTGAATCGTGAATCATGAATTGAATCATGAATCAGGATTTGAATCATTAATTAATTCATGAATCATAATAAATGGAATGAATTATGAATCATGAATCAAATCATGAATCATGAATCAAATCATGATTTATGAATCATAAATCGAATCATGATTCATGAATCATAAATCATGAATCGAATCATCAATCATGAATTGAATCATAAATCATGAATCATTAAATGAATCATGAATTAAATCATGAATCATGAATTGAATCATGATGATTTATGAATCATGAATCATGAATCGAACCATGATTTATGAATCATGAATCATGAATCGAATCATGATTCATGATCCATGAATCATGAATCAAATCATAAATCATGAATCAAATCATAAATCATGAATTCAATCATAAATCATGAATCCTTAAATGAATCATGAATTAAATAATGAATCATGAATTGAATCATGAATCATGAATTGAATCATGAATCATGAATTGAATCATGAATCATGAATCATGAATCATGAAATGAATCATGAATTGAATCATGAATCATGAATTGAATCATGAATCATGAATTGAATCATGAATCATAAATCATAAGTCATGAATCGAATCATGATTCATGAATTGAATCATGAATCATGAATCATGAATCATGAAATGAATCATGAATTGAATCATGATTCATGAATTGAATCATGAATCATGAATCATGAATCATGAATTGAATCATGAATCATGAATTGAATCATGAATTGAATCATGAATCATGAATTGAATCATGAATCATGAATTGAATCATGAATAATGAATCAGGAATCATGAATTGAATCATGAATCATGAATCATGAATCGAATAATGAATCATGAATCATGAATTGAATAATGAATCATGAATTGAATCATGAATCATGAATTGAATCATGAATCATGAATCATGAATTGAATCATAAATCATGAATCATGAATTGAATCATGAATCATGAATTGAATCATGAATCATGAATTATGATTTGAATCATGAATCATGAATGGAATCATATCTTGAATCATGAATCATGAATCATGAATTGAATCATGACTCATGATTTGAATCATGAATTGAAACATGAATCATGAATTGAATCATGAATCATGAATCGAATCATGATTCATGAATTAAATCTTGAATCATGAATCATGAATTGAATCATGAATCATAATAAATGAAATGAATTATGAATCATAAATCAAATCATGATTCATGAATCATGATTCATAAACCATGTATCATGATTCATAAATCATAAATAATAAACCATGAATCATGATTCATGAATCATGAATCATGAATCATGATTCATGAATCATGAATCATTAATGGAATCATGATTCATGAATCATAAATCAAATCATAAATCATGAATTGAATCATAAATCATGAATCATGAATTGAATCATGAATCAAGAATCATGAATTGAATCATGAATCATGAATTGAATCATGAATCATAAATTGAATCATGAATAATGAATCAGGAATCATGAATTTAATCATGAATCATGAATTAAATCATGAATCATGAATCGAATCATGATTTATGAATTGAATCATGAATCATGAATCATGAATTGAATCATGAATCATAATAAATGAAATGAATTATAAATCATGAATCATAATAAATGAAATGAATTATAAATCATGAATCAAATCATGATTCATGAATTGAATCATGAATTGAATCATGAATCGAATCATGAATCATGAATCGAATCATGAATCATGAATCGAACCATGATTTATGAATCAAGAATCATGAATCGAATCATGATTTATGAATAATGAATCATGAATCGAATCATAAATCATGAATTGAATCATAAATCATGAATTAAATCATAAATCAAGAATTATTAAATGAATCTTGAATTAAATAATGAATCATGAATTGAATCATGAATCATGAATAGAATCATGAGTCATGAATTGAATCATGAATCATTAATTAAATCATGAATCATGAATTGAATCATGAATCATGAAATGAATCATGAATCATGAATCATGAATCATGAATCATGAATTGAATCATGAATCATAAATCATGAATCATGAATCGAATCATGATTCATGAATTGAATCTTGAATCATGAATTATGAATTAAATCATAAATCATGAATCATGAATCGAATCATGATTCATGAATCATGAATTAAATCATGATTCATGAATCATGAATCGAATCATGATTCATGAATCATAAATCAAATCATAAATCATGAATTGAATCATAAATCATGAATCATGAATTGAATCATGAATCAAGAATCATGAATCATGAATCGAATCATGATTCATGAATTGAATCTTGAATCATGAATTATGAATTAAATCATAAATCATGAATCATGAATCGAATCATGATTCATGAATTGAATCTTGAATCATGAATCATGAATTAAATCATAAATCATGAATCATGAATCCAATCATGAATCATGAATCATGAATTAAATCATGATTCATGAATCATGAATCGAATCATGATTCATGAATCATAAATCAAATCATAAATCATGAATTGAATCATAAATCATGAATCATGAATTGAATCATGAATCAAGAATCATGAATTGAATCATGAATCATGAATTGAATCATGAATCATAAATTGAATCATGAATAATGAATCAGGAATCATGAATTTAATCATGAATCATGAATTAAATCATGAATCATGAATCGAATCATGATTTATGAATTGAATCATGAATCATGAATCATGAATTGAATCATGAATCATAATAAATGAAATGAATTATAAATCATGAATCATAATAAATGAAATGAATTATAAATCATGAATCAAATCATGATTCATGAATTGAATCATGAATTGAATCATGAATCGAATCATGAATCATGAATCGAATCATGAATCATGAATCGAACCATGATTTATGAATCAAGAATCATGAATCGAATCATGATTTATGAATAATGAATCATGAATCGAATCATAAATCATGAATTGAATCATAAATCATGAATTAAATCATAAATCAAGAATTATTAAATGAATCTTGAATTAAATAATGAATCATGAATTGAATCATGAATCATGAATAGAATCATGAGTCATGAATTGAATCATGAATCATTAATTAAATCATGAATCATGAATTGAATCATGAATCATGAAATGAATCATGAATCATGAATCATGAATCATGAATCATGAATTGAATCATGAATCATAAATCATGAATCATGAATCGAATCATGATTCATGAATTGAATCTTGAATCATGAATTATGAATTAAATCATAAATCATGAATCATGAATCGAATCATGATTCATGAATTGAATCTTGAATCATGAATCATGAATTAAATCATAAATCATGAATCATGAATCCAATCATGAATCATGAATCATGAATTAAATCATGAATCATGAATCGAATCATGATTCATGAATCATTAATCGAATCATGATTCATGAATCATGAATCGAATCATAATTTATGAATCATGAATCGAATCATAAATCATGAATTGAATCATAAATCATGAATCATGAAATGAATCATAAATTGAATCATGAATCATGAATTGAATCATGAATCATGAATTGAATCATAAATTATGAATTGAATCATGAATCATGAATTGAATCATGAATCATGAATTGAATCATAAATCATGAATTGAATCATAAATCATGAATCATGAAATGAATAATAAATTGAATCATGAATCATGAATTGAATCATGAATCATAAATCATAAATCATGAATCGAATCATGATTCATTAATTGAATCATGAATCATGAATCATGAATTGAATCATGAATCATGAATTAAATCATGAATCATGAATCATGAAATGAATCATGAATTGAATCATGAATCATGAATTGAATCATGAATCATGAATTGAATCATGAATCATGAATTGAATCATGAATTGAATGATGAATCATTAATTGAATCATGAATAATGAATTAGGAATAATTAATTGAATCATGAATCATGAATCATGAATCGAATAATGAATCATGAATCATGAATTGAATCATGAATCATAAATCATGAATTGAATCATGAATCATGAATTGAATCATGAATCATGAATCATGAATTGAATCATAAATCATAAATCATGAATTGCATCATGAATCATGAATTGAATCATATCTTTAATCATGAATAATAAATCATGAATCATGATTTGAATCATGAATTGAATCATGAATCATGAATTGAATCATGAATCATGAATCGAATCATGAATCATGAATCATGAATTGAATCATAAATCATAAATCATGAATTGCATCATGAATCATGAATTGAATCATATCTTTAATCATGAATAATGAATCATGAATTGAATCATGAATCATGATTTGAATCATGAATCATGAATTGAATCATGAATTGAATGATGAATCATTAATTGAATCATGAATAATGAATTAGGAATAATTAATTGAATCATGAATCATGAATCATGAATCGAATAATGAATCATGAATCATGAATTGAATCATGAATCATGAATCATGAATTGAATCATAAATCATAAATCATGAATTGCATCATGAATCATGAATTGAATCATATCTTTAATCATGAATAATAAATCATGAATCATGATTTGAATCATGAATTGAATCATGAATAATGAATTGAATCATGAATCATGAATCGAATCATGAATCATGAATCATGAATTGAATCATGAATCATGAATCGAATCATGAATCATGAATCATGAATTGAATCATAAATCATAAATCATGAATTGCATCATGAATCATGAATTGAATCATATCTTTAATCATGAATAATGAATCATGAATTGAATCATGAATCATGATTTGAATCATGAATTGAATTATGAATAATGAATTGAATCATGAATCATGAATCGAATCATGATTCATGAATTAAATCATGAATCATGAATCATAATAAATGAAATGAATTATAAATCATGAATCAAATCATGATTCATGAATTGAATCATGAATTGAATCATGAATCGAATCATGAATCATGAATCGAATCATGAATCATGAATCGAACCATGATTTATGAATCATGAATCATGAATCGAATCATGATTCATGAATCATGAATCGAATCATAAATCATGAATCGAAACATTAATCATGAATTGAATCATGAATCGAATCATGATTCATGAATCATGATTTTAATAATAAATCATGAATTGAATCATGAATCATGAATCATGAATCATGAATCATGAATTGAATCATGATTCATGAATTGAATCATGAATCATGAATCATGAATTATGAATCATGAATCATGAATTAAATCATAAATCATGAATCATGAATCCAATCATGAATTATGAATCATGATTTGAATTATGATTCATGAATCATGAATCGAATCATGAATCATGAATTGAATAATGATTCATTAATCATGAATCAAATCATGATTCATGAATCATGAATCGAATCATGATTTATGAATCATGAATCGAATCATGATTCATGAATCGTGAATCGAATCATAATTAATGAATTGAATCATAAATCTTGAATCATGAAATGAATCATGAATTCAATCATGAGTCATGAATTGAATCATGAATCAAGAATTGAGTCATGAATCATGAATCGAATCATGAATTGAATCATGAATCATGAATCATGAATCATGAAATGAATCATGAATTGAATCATGAATCATGAATTGAATCATGAATCATAAATCATAAATCATGAATCGAATCATGATTCATGAATCATGAATCGAATCATAATTAATGAATTGAATCATAAATCTTGAATCATGAAATGAATCATGAATTCAATCATGAGTCATGAATTGAATCATGAATCATGAATTGAATCATGAATCATGAATTGAATCATGAATTGAATCATGAATCATGAATCATGAATCATGAAATGAATCATGAATTGAATCATGAATCATGAATTGAATCATGAATCATAAATCATAAATCATGAATCGAATCATGATTCATGAATTGAATCATGAATCATGAAATGAATCATGAATTGAATCATGAATCATGAATTGAATCATGAATCATAAATCATAAATCATGAATCGAATCATTATTCATGAATTGAATCATGAATCATAAATCATGAATCATGAATTGAATCATGAATCATGAATTCAATCATGAATAATGAATCAGGAATCATGAATTGAATCATGATTTATGAATCATGAATCGAATAATGAATCATGAATTATGAATTGAATAATGAATCATGAATTGAATCATGAATCATGAATTGAATCATGAATCATGAATTGAATCATGAATCATGAATCATGAATTGAATCATAAATCATGAATCATGAATTGAATCATGAATCATGAATTGAATCATGAATCATGAATTATGATTTCAATCATGAATCATGAATTGAATCATATCTTGAATCATGAATCATAAATCATGAATTGAATCATGAATCATGATTTGAATCATGAATTGAAACATGAATCATGAATTGAATCATGAATCGAATCATTATTCATGAATTAAATCATGAATCATGAATCATGAATTGAATCATGAATCATAATAAATTAAATGAATTATGAATCATGAATCAAATCATGATTCGTGAATCATGATTCATAAACCATGAATCATGATTCATGAATCACGAATCATGATTCATGAATCACGAATCATGATTCATGAATCATGAATCATAAATCGAATCATGATTCATGAATCATGAATCATTAATCGAATCATAATTCATGAATCATAAATCAAATCATAAATCATGAATTGAATCATAAATCATGAATCATGAATTGAATCATGAAACATGAATTGAATCATGAATAATGAATCAGGAATCATGAATTGAATCATGAATCATGAATTGAATAATGAATCATGAATCATGAAATGAATAATGAATTATGAATCAGGAATTGAATCATGAATCATGAATCATGAATTAAATCATGAATCATGAATTGAATCATGAATCATGATTTGAATCATGAATTGAATCATAATTCATGAATTGAATCATGAATCATGAATTGAATCATGAATCATGAATTGAATTCTATCTTGAATCATGAATCATGAATTAAATCATGAATCATGATTTGAATCATGAATTGAATCATGAATCATGAATTGAATCATGAATCATGAATTGAATCATGAATCATGAATTGAATCATGAATCATGAATCGAATCATGATTAATTAATTGAATCATGAATCATGAATCATGAATTGAATCATGAATCATAATAAATGAAATGAATTATAAATCATGAATCAAATCATGATTCATGAATTGAATCATGAATTGAATCATGAATTGAATCATGAATCGAATCATGAATCATGAATCGAATCATGAATCATGAATCAAGAATCGAACCATGATTTATGAATCATGAATCATGAATTGAATCATGATTTATGAATCATGAATCATGAATCGAATCATAAATCATGAATCGAATCATAAATCGTGAATTGAATAATAAATCAAGAATTATTAAATGAATCTTGAATTAAATAATGAATCATGAATTGAATCATGAATCATGAATAGAATCATGAGTCATGAATTGAATCATGAATCATGAATCAAGAATCATGAATCAAGAATCATGAATCATGAATTGAATCATGAATCATAAATCATGAATCATGAACCGAATCATAATTCATGAATTGAATCATGAATCATGAATTATGAATCATGAATCATGAATTAAATCATAAATCATGAATCATGAATCCAATCATGAATCATGAATTGAATCATGATTCATGAATAATGAATCGAATCATGATTCATGAATCATGAATCGAATCATGATTTATGAATCATGAATCGAATCATAAATCATGAATTGAATCATAAATCATGAATCATGAAATGAATCATGAATTGAATCATGAGTCATGAATTGAATCATGAATCATGAATTGAGTCATGAATCATGAATCATTAAATGAATCATGAATTGAATCATGAATCATGAATTGAATCATGAATCATGAATTGAATCATGAATCATGAATTATTAATTGAATCATATCTTGAATCATGAATCATGAATTGAATCATGAATCATGATTTGAATCATGAATTGAATCATGAATCATGAATTGAATCATGAATAGTGAATTTAATCATGAATCATGAATTGAATCATGAATCATGAATTATGATTTGAATCATGAATCATGAATTGAAACATATCTTGAATCATGAATCATGAATTGAATCATGAATCAGGATTTGAATCATGAATTCAATCATGAATAATGAATTGAATCATATCTTGAATCGTGAATCATGAATTGAATCATGAATCATAATAAATGGAATGAATTATGAATCATGAATCAAATCATGAATCATGAATTGAATCATAATTTATGAATCATAAATCGAATCATGATTCATGAATCATTAATCTTGAATTGAATCATAAATCATGAATTGAATAATAAATCATGAATCATTAAATGAATCATGAATTAAATCATGAATCATGAATTGAATCATGATTCATGAATCAAGAATCATGAATTGAACCATGATTTATAAATTATGAATCATGAATCGAATCATGATTCATGAACAATGAATCATGATTCATGAACCATGAATCATAAATCGAATCATAAATCATGAATCAAATCATAAATCATGAATTCAATCATAAATCATGAATCCTTAAATGAATCATGAATTAAATAATGAATCATGAATTGAATCATGAATCATGAATAGAATCATGAGTCATGAATTGAATCATGAATCATAATAAATGAAATGAATTATAAATCATGAATCAAATCATGATTCATGAATTGAATCATGAATTGAATCATGAATCGAATCATGAATCATGAATCGAATCATGAATCATGAATCGAACCATGATTTATGAATCATGAATCATGAATCGAATCATGATTCATAAATCATAAATCGAATCATAAATCATGAATCGAAACATTAATCATGAATTGAATCATGAATCGAATCATGAATCATGAATCATGAATCATGAATTGAATCATGATTTATGAATTGAATCATGAATCATGAATTATGAATTATGAATCATGAATCATGAATTAAATCATAAATCATGAATCATGAATCCAATCATGAATTATGAATCATGATTTGAATTATGATTCATGAATCATGAATCGAATCATGAATCATGAATTTAATAATGATTCATTAATCATGAATCAAATCATGATTCATGAATCATGATACGAATCATAATTTATGAATCATGAATCGAATCATGATTCATGAATCATGAATCGAATCATAATTAATGAATTGAATCATAAATCTTGAATCATGAAATGAATCATGAATTCAATCATGAGTCATGAATTGAATCATGAATCAAGAATTGAGTCATAAATCATGAATCGAATCATGATTCATGATCCATGAATCATGAATCGAATCATAAATCATGAATCAAATCATAAATCATGAATTCAATCATAAATCATGAATCCTTAAATGAATCATGAATTAAATAATGAATCATGAATTGAATCATGAACCATGAATTGAATCATGAATTGAATCATGAATTGAATCATGAATCATGAATCATGAATCATGAAATGAATCATGAATTGAATCATGAATCATGAATTGAATCATGAATCATAATCATAAATCATGAATCGAATCATGATTCATGAATTGAATCATGAATCATGAATCATGAAATGAATCATGAATCATGAATTGAATCATGAATCATGAATCATGAATTGAATCATGAATCATGAATCATGAATCATGAATTGAATCATGAATCATAAATCATGAATTATGAATTGAATCATGAATCATGAATTGAATCATGAATAATGAATCAGGAATCATGAATTGAATCATGATTTATGAATCATGAATCGAATAATGAATCATGAATCATGAATTGAATAATGAATCATGAATTGAATCATGATTTATGAATCATGAATCGAATAATGAATCATGAATCATGAATTGAATAATGAATCATGAATTGAATCATGAATCATGAATTGAATCATGAATCATGAATCATGAATTGAATCATAAATCATGAATCATGAATTGAATCATGAATCATGAATTGAATCATGAATCATGAATTATGATTTCAATCATGAATCATGAATTGAATCATATCTTGAATCATGAATCATAAATCATGAATTGAATCATGAATCATGATTTGAATCATGAATTGAAACATGAATCATGAATTGAATCATGAATCGAATCATGATTCATGAATTAAATCATGAATCATGAATCATGAATTGAATCATGAATCATAATAAATGAAATGAATTATGAATCATGAATCAAATCATGATTCGTGAATCATGATTCATAAACCATGAATCATGATTCATGAATCACGAATCATGATTCATGAATCACGAATCATGATTCATGAATCATGAATCATAAATCGAATCATGATTCATGAATCATGAATCATTAATCGAATCATGATTCATGAATCATGAATCATGAATCGAATCATAATTCATGAATCATAAATCAAATCATAAATCATGAATTGAATCATAAATCATGAATCATGATTGAATCATGAATCATGAATCATAAATCATGAATTGAATCATGAATCATAAAATGAATCATGAAACATGAATTGAATCATGAATAATGAATCAGGAGTCATGAATTGAATCATGAATCATGAATTGAATAATGAATCATGAATCATGAAATGAATAATGAATCATGAATCATGAATTGAATCAATGAATCATGAATCATGAATTAAATCATGAATCATGAATTGAATCATGAATCATGAATTGAATCATGAATCATGATTTGAATCATGAATTGAATCATGAATCATGAATTGAATCATGAATCATGAATTGAATCATGAATCGAATCATGATTAATTAATTGAATCATGAATCATGAATCATGAATTGAATCATGAATCATAATAAATGAAATGAATTATAAATCATGAATCAAATCATGATTCATGAATTGAATCATGAATTGAATCATGAATTGAATTATGAACCGAATCATGAATCATGAATCAAATCATGAATCATGAATCATGAATCAAACCATGATTTATGAATCATGAAATCATGAATCGAATCATGATTTATGAATCATGAATCATGAATCGAATCATAAATCATGAATCGAATCATAAATCATGAATTGAATCATAAATCATGAATTATTAAATGAATCTTGAATTAAATAATGAATCATGAATTGAATCATGAATCACGAATAGAATCATGAGTCATGAATTGAATCATGAATCATGAATCAAGAATCATGAATCAAGAATCATGAATCATGAATTGAATCATGAATCATAAATCATGAATCATGAACCGAATCATAATTCATGAATTGAATCATGAATCATGAATTATGAATCATGAATATGAATTAAATCATAAATCATGAATCATGAATCCAATCATGAATCATGAATTGAATCATGATTCATGAATCATGAATTGAATCATGATTCATGAATCATGAATCGAATCATGATTTATGAATCATGAATCGAATCATAAATCATGAATCGAATCATAAATCATGAATTGAATCATGAATCGAAATCATGATTCATGAATCATGAATTAAATAATAAATCATGAATTGAATCATGAATCATTAATTGAATCATGAATCATGAATTGAATCATGAATCATGAAATGAATCATGAATTGAATAATGATTCATTAATCATGAATCAAATCATGATTCATGAATCATGAATCAAATCATGATTTATGAATCATGAATCGAATCATGATTCATGAATCATGAATCGAATCATAATTAATGAATTGAATCATAAATCTTGAATCATGAAATGAATCATGAATTCAATCATGAGTCATGAATTGAATCATGAATCAAGAATTGAGTGTTGAATCATGAATCGAATCATGATTCATGATCCATGAATCATGAATCAAATCATAAATCATGAATCAAGTCATAAATCATGAATTCAATCATAAATCATGAATCCTTAAATGAATCATGAATTAAATAATGAATCATGAATTGAATCATGAATCATGAATTGAATCTTGAATTGAATCATGAATCATGAATCATGAATCATGATTGAATCATGAATCATGAATTGAATCATGAATCATAAATCATAAATCATGAATCGAATCATGAATCATGAATTGAATCATGAATCATGAATTGAATCATGAATCATGAATTGTGACTTCAATCATGAATGATGAATTGAATCATATCTTGAATCATGAATCATAAATCATGAATTGAATCATAAATCATGAATCGAATCATTATTCATGAATTGAATCATGAATCATAAATCATGAATCATGAATTGAATCATGAATCATGAATTCAATCATGAATCATGAATCAGGAATCATGAATTGAATCATGATTTATGAATCATGAATCGAATAATGAATCATGAATCATGAATTGAATAATGAATCATGAATTGAATCATGAATCATGAATTGAATCATGAATCATGAATTGAATCATGAATCATGAATTGAATCATGAATCATGAATCATGAATTGAATCATGAATCTTGAATTGAATCATGAATCATGAATTGAATCATGAATCATGAATTATGATTTCAATCATGAATCATGAATTGAATCATATCTTGAATCATGAATCATAAATCATGAATTGAATCATGAATCATGATTTGAATCATGAATTGAAACATGAATCATGAATTGAATCATGAATCGAATCATTATTCATGAATTTAAATCATGAATCATGAATTGAATCATGAATCATAATAAATTAAATGAATTATGAATCATGAATCAAATCATGATTCGTGAATCATGATTCATAAACCATGAATCATGATTCATGAATCACGAATCATGATTCATGAATCACGAATCATGAATCATAAATCGAATCATGATTCATGAATCATGAATCATTAATCGAATCATGATTCATGAATCATGAATCAATAATCGAATCATAATTCATGAATCATAAATCAAATCATAAATCATGAATTGAATCATAAATCATGAATCATGAATTGAATCATGAATCATGAATCATGAATCATGAATTGAATCATGAATCATGAATTGAATCATGAAACATGAATTGAATCATGAATAATGAATCAGGAATCATGAATTGAATCATGAATCATGAATTGAATAATGAATCATGAATCATGAAATGAATAATGAATTATGAATCAGGAATTGAATCATGAATCATGAATCATGAATTAAATCATGAATCATGAATTGAATCATGAATCATGATTTGAATCATGAATTGAATCATAATTCATGAATTGAATCATGAATCATGAATTGAATCATGAATCATGAATTGAATTCTATCTTGAATCATGAATCATGAATTAAATCATGAATCATGATTTGAATCATGAATTGAATCATGAATCATGAATTGAATCATGAATCATGAATTGAATCATGAATCATGAATCGAATCATGATTAATTAATTGAATCATGAATCATGAATCATGAATTGAATCATGAATCATAATAAATGAAATGAATTATAAATCATGAATA